>NC_066848.1:4824728-5058009 GCF_001640805.2 Lates calcarifer | reverse complement strand
TCAGAGAGGATTTTTTATTTGATTAAACAATCACCACAGCCCATATATTTCCGTCATGTAACACGAACTTTCAGCAAAAGTTATGATGGAATTGTAGATTTTTTTAAAGGTTCATTATGTTCAATTTAAGTCTGTTTCTGTAGCTTTTTTCTGTAGATGTCCATTGATGTCCACCATGCCTTAGGTGTTTTGGTCACAGGACAAGTTTTGACATGTAACAACCAGGAAAACTATTCCAGTGCTCCCTGGGACTTAATTAAACAGAGGCATCATAAAGGTTGTCAGTTGACCTGTGTTTTTTCTGGGAGTTGAACTGTTGTCAGACTTATAGGAAAAGGCACCCACTTAGCAGACTTATCAGAAAGTTCCTAAATAAGCTAATGATCCCCTTTTCTCATTCAAAAACATGACCATTTCCAACAGTGCCAAATTGACAGATGGCCTCCAAATCCAGCATGAATAGTTTTTATTCAAGTCTCTCTTGTCACATTGTCCAGTATCAGTCTATATCAGTCTAAAACAGTTGGACTAGTATACTGTATATCTCTTATACATTTCCTTGTTGGTTTCAGGTGAGATTCATCTCTCCCCCTCTTTCAGGTGATGGCTCTGCGGTGGCATGGCAGTCAACCTCACTCCATTGTGGGATCCTTTATTATTGCATTTATTATTGACTGCATTTTCTGGGCAGTAGGCGTTCATTCGATAAACATTGGCCTTGCTTCTGCAGCAGCCATGGCACTCAAGAGCTGATATGCATCCTTCCTGAAAGCCTTGGTGAAGATAGCATAAAGGAACGGATTGGCACAAGAATTGATGGGGAAGAAGAGGACCAGCAGGATCTTGGAGTTGGTAACTGTAATGAGGGGAACTTTGAAGGCAGCAGAAATGGCAAAGAAGGAGATAGGTGCCATGCAGAGAAAATCTGTGAAGATGAGCACGGCCATGCGTTTTGCAATCTTGGTGTCAACACTTCTTCTGGGGAATTCAGGGTTCTTTACAGCCAAATAGATCAGCACATAACAAACACACACAATAATGAAGGCACCCACATTGAAGAGCAGGATAATTATGATAAAGGCCTGAGCCAGAGGAGTGTCTATGTCCATGGGTAAGCACATGCTGACTTTGCTGTAACTGCTCACACCAACCAGGGGCAGGATCCCCATCCCCAGACAGATGACCAACCAACCACCATTATGCTCGCTGCCTGTGTAAGTGCCAGACGGCGTTCCACCTGCAAAGCGTTGGTGATGGTGTGCCAGCGCTCCACGGTGATGGTGGACAGTGTGTAGACTGACAGCTCCCCACCAAACACAGACAGGAAGCCTGCGGCACTACAGCCCGGCCCTGTCTGCCATTCAATAGCATGTTGACTGTAGTAACCACGTGTGCGCAGGTCTACAAGTCGCTATCATCAGAAGGTAGATCCAATGCAGAGGTCAGCAAAAGCTAGATGGCACATGAGGAAGCGAGGCACCATCAGCTTGTTCCGGCTGGTAAAGAAGACCAGCAGCACAGTGAGGTTACCTGCGATAGCTAGAATGTTGATAAACCAAATGGCCACTCTGAGAAAACTGAAACCTGCGATGTCCTCACAGGGATTGAAAGCATCTGCTTCAGGTGTGCAAACCAAACTTGGTCGGGTCTGACAGAGGTCCAGCTCTGGATAGTGGAAATTTACATCTCCAAAAACTTCATCCTTGACAAACAGGTCAACATCTGAGAAATATGGCATGTCCATAGATAGAGTTGAATCTGCTGAACCTCCAATCATATGCTGAACCCTGTTTACAGAGGAGAAGAATAAGGTTAGGAGATTGTTCTGGGTTTTGCTCTTGCGGCTCAAACAACATAACCTATGGGTGTAATTTCAAATCAAATATTGATAGTTTTGGTGCTGCCAATAAAACCTCTCATCAGCCACTAAGGTTTAAGGCACAAAGTTCAGTTTCACCAGGAGCAGGTTTAACAAAAGCAGTGTTTTACCTTGCTGATGGATCACTCTCATCACAATGTATAGAACCATTAGTCCATGCAGGATTAATCGGAAGGTCCCTGGAGAAAAGGAAAGAAAAACATGTAAAGACTCACTCTGAAATATGTCAGACATGCAAACACATCTGTGGAATACTAGTACTTGTATTGTAGAGTTTGTTTTGTGCTGATATTGTGGTGCAATATTGTTTATACTGTAGGTTCTCTGAAAGTAGTGAGTGGAAATTGGAACCGTGGTGGGGCAGTAGGACTCACTGAGATAATGCATGAACAGATCTCCTTAATTAACCTGTAAAATGCACGTGAGTAAGTCACCTGTGAGTGTTCCAGCTCAGGAGTGCACAGCAGTGACTGTTATAGGTGAGGTGGGCCTCTCGCAGGCTCCACAGTCCCTGCAGAGGAGACAAACTCTTCAAGGCGTATGCTGACTGGGCCTAACAACACAAGAACTGACTCCAGTCCCTGTGGTGGCAACTTTGTAAGAGCTGTTGCAGATACGTCCCTGTAAAGTAACAGAGTGCACGTACAGTAATATAACTGCATGGGGGTGCAAACACCTCCTTGTTAGCACCGTGCTGTCCAGTGCCTTGGAACATAGAGTCAAAATCACCCTATCCACCCATCTAGCTTGAAGACAGTCTTTGATTTGTATGGTCAATTTGACAAAAATTACATTCTTTCCGCTCCCAAATAAATTTAAGTAAATAAATGTTGCATTAAGTGGCTCCCAAGCGGTTTATAAATGTCACTTACAAGACCCCAGGGCCTGTGGCTCCTTTGAAAGCGTCTCTGTGGATCACTCTCAGGTTTCGGTTATTCTTTAACACCCTAAAGATAACAGAATGCTGGTAAGGGAACAAACTTTAATGGTGCAAGAGTAGAAACTCAACTGAAATGATTCAGAAAAAAGAAAGAGGAAAAGAAGAGAAAAAAAGAACTAAATGTGGGAATATACAGCTTATCTATCTTTGTCCCATTGAAGGCATAGTCGTGTATTTCTCTGATGCCGTTGTTGTACAGGTTCCTGCAATTAGTTACAAGAATATTATGACTAAATGTGAGGACTTACTATCTCTTTAACTAACATTTATTTCTAACTAACTGATAGTCTAAAACAATTAAAAGGCATTGCATTTCTTGCATCACTTACATTGTAATGTATTCATTTGTCATTCCAATGAAAGCATTTGGGGTATTTCCAGTAGATACAGATTGTCACAGATATCCCTGCAATGACAATGACAGTTTATAGCAAAGCAATGTAATTAGTGTTTTGGTGATTTGCCTTTTATTTTTATTTGTCATGAGTCTCTTCTTGAGCAAAAGATGCACTTACAGGATAAACTCTGAATCAAGAGAATTGATAGATGTAATGTCAGGAAAAACTGTTATCCCAGTATTTGAGATGCTCCTGTTATGCAAAGAGAAACAGGTTATTCTGTGATATGTTTTGTTACTTTTAATGTACTGCTGAGAAAAAGTTATTTCTTGGTGTTCAGATTGTATATTTTGAGGTCTCTTACAGGTAATGTAGTCTGGGGAGGTTGTTAAATGTCCTCCGGCTGATGTGCCTCAGACTCCTTGTATTCTGGATTGAGCTGCAAAGCATTATTAAACTTCAGTACAGTGCTACACTATAGTAAAAGTAATAATAGTAATTATTATGTTAATTATTCCATAGAAAAAAAGAAAGAACTTACATTTCAGAGAGGTTGAGAAGGTCATTAAACGCTAATGTCTCAATGGTTTCTAGGGTCACACTCTGAGCAATCTCACTGAGTATACAGCACAAACAACACAAATACATTTATCCAGAGAACATTTACTTTTAAACTGGAGCACTTAAAGAGAAAGACAGATTACTGCTCAGTGTGCAGACAGTGTCTTGACCTATTGTTGTAAAGGGGACATGCACTCAAAACCAAACTTTGACTCAATTCTGTGGTATACATCAGAGAATTGGCAGTGTATCCATTTTTCTTTTCTACTCTGAACTTCAGGGCCAGGATTGTAACAACTAAAGTTGTAAGTTTTGAGTTGACAGTGTTTATCACAATAAACCAGGGTTAGTTGACAAATTCAGTGAATATTAAATGAAGAAAAAGCTCAAATAATATAATATTAGTATAAGTAAGTATATAATAATGTCCAGTTAGTCAGAGTTAGTCAGCGGGAGAAAACTGATACTTACATCCTCTGGACTCCTTTCAAACCCTCAAAGGAGTGGCTTGAAATGGTGCGCAAAGACAAGTGATATAGAGACCTGGAAAAACGATATGGAAATGGACATTTACTGTCATTTCAAAGTATTTCATAAATAATTTAAGACATTTTACATAAGTGAAGAAAAACATTTTTATTTAAAATTTCTGTTCATTTGACAAAGTTCCTGGAGTGTGAGAGTGTGCATGTGTGTAAGTGTATTAGTTTCATACATGCATGGGGCTGTTAGCCTTGGTGTTCACAGACACTTATCAGGAGAGACTCAAGGTTCTGTGATTTACCAGAGGAGAGGTCAAGATTCCCCATTTTCCAATCTTCAAACAGACTGTTACAAGGTATGTAACAGTGTGTTTGAGCTCTAAAAGTGAGTTCTGATGCAAAGGAACCATATAGTCTCAGGGGATGCACTGTGTACTTGACTGTGTGAGAACAACTTGACATGTTCTTCACAGGTAATTAAGCAGCACACATGCAGAGCCCTCAAGTGTGGCATGCTGTGGTGCTTTTACTAAATATTTCTCTATTTAGTAGATAGAAAAATCAAAAATAGAAAATCAAAAATAGAAAAATCAAATATTAGTGAGAAGCTTGTGTTTTTCAGTCTGCACTACAGGTATATCCATAAATTAATTGTTAAATTATTAGGAATTAAAAACATGATGTAAAGATACAGGTTCAGAAATGAAAAGTAAGGCTAGCAGTTACTATGCTGGCGAAACAACTTTCTTTTAAAAAGTGCAGTCTAGTTGTCTATGTAGCAGGTGATCAAAGGCTACACCTGAGATTTGTTCCCCTAATTAGACTTAACTTGCTTTACAGGTGGCAAGCTACACTTTGAGTCATCATTACAGCCCCAACACAGTCAGGTACAGTAAGGCACAATCGCGTGTCAGGGCAACTTGACAAATTTTTTTATTTTAAACTTGAACAACATTTCAACAAATTGACCCAGTACAGTCAGTGCCTGTTATACCGGCTGTGGAAGTGTTTTCACGCTCAAAATAACTCGTGCTGTATGTGCGCAAAAGCGATTGCATCAACACACATTCTTCAAATATGCTGCTATCTCCTAAGACAAAAATGTAAAATCTGCATCAGTCACTTAAGCAGTATTACATTTAACCTTAATGTTAATACATTTCAACGTGTCCCACAGCGAGTGTGTTTCAAGCGCATCCTCGCTCCATGCGTAAATACGCACGGAACAGTCTTGGCAATGGCTTTATCAGAGCAGTTAGTTGCACAAAGAAACAGGTAGAAATGAATTCTCTCTATGTCAATTATAGCATCGTACATTAACAAACATCGATCAGTCAGGATTAACCGTTCTTCACTTCACAGCTTGTAAATGTGTCTATCATACACGCACCATCTCGCAGTCTTTACTAGATTCGTAAAGTCATGTCAGTGGTGTGAACTTACAGTCTATCGATGTGACCCATCGTCAGAGTAGATCCCTCTGTCACATTGTTGCATCTGATTGTGTCGGAGAAACAGCGGCAGATCATTGGGCAGACGAAACCCGAAGCGCGCTCGTATCCATAGAAGAATAAAACAGATAGGAACGAGAGCACTGGCAGCGATGTCCACATCGTTGCTGCTGCCTGGAAAACGTCTGAACGCGGAGGAGCCTGGATGTCCACTGAATGCTGCGCACTTAGATATTTGGATCTTCCTTAAACTCTCAGTTGAGTCAGTTGAAACTGATGGTGAAGTCAAACGTTGTAAACAGCTGTTTATTTTTTGGTATTTATACTGTATGACTGTTCCCTCACAGAAAGAAAAGCTTAGACATGATGAGACCTATTAAATCAGTGTATAGGAGGGTTTTGAAGTGGAAATAATCTATGGGGTTATCCTGTGATATACACATTTCCATGAGGCACATCTGACAGTAAACACTTTTGATGACCATCCTGACTATGGTTAGATGTGTACCATAATGGGACAGTTTACTTTGATATATGTGGTTTACGAGAGGTGCAGCATAGTAAAGTTGACTGACTTTAAAGACTGTGAGGGAAGTAGATGTAATACATTCTTCTCTATTGGCTGCTTGAGATTTAGATGTTGAATAAAGACAGCATTCTAGGACATAATATTTGCATGTTCCAGTGTACTGATATCTTACTTTTGTGTCAGTATTGTGACTGTAGACCTTAATGCGTTCCTTCATAACTTAAAAATATTTAGATATTAGCTTCCACCTTCCAAGGGAAACTGCCCAGGAACAATGCAGAGAAGCCACTATAACATAATGAATGACTCCAGCAAAGTGATGTAACTACAATATACCTTCTCTTAACTGTGACAGCACTGGTTGAACTTGATCATTTATAGCTCAGTTCTAATGGTCCATTGTATGTCTGTAGTAGTTTATGTCTGAAAACGTTTGAGGGGTGATGCACAATAACTTTAGTGATTTTCAGATTCATCAGCATCCTCCTGTACTGGCAAGGATGTTGTTATGATTGTGTGTTTTCAGTGACACGCTTTCTTTTGATTGTGTTTGCTCACCCTGTGTCGGTAAGTGCTGTGTATTTAAGACTAATTGAAATTGAAATTGAAAGATTTGTGTTGTGGCACACAAATAAAAAGCCAAGTGAATGACTATGTCCCTCAGGAGCACAGTGTGACCCAAAGTCAAAAGCCTCCCATAGCTGTATCTTCTTTGGCGCCAGTTGTGTTGTTGATAAAGACAAGGCAACATTATGTAGCCTTGACACACAAAATTTTATGCCACATTTCAGGCTGGAAGACTGTCATTCTTAAATCATGGCACTTGGATATAGAGGACTGATGAAAGCCTCAGATAAAAAACAAGGCATTTGCAAACCTTTCTGTCATTTCCCCTTATTCAGACATAAAACACTTATGAATTATTCAACCAATTTCAGTGAAAAAAAAAGTACTGTAGCCATACTGTACCGACAGTGCCAATTGTTTCTTGCCATGTCGCTTTCTCTCCACTGGGTGGCAACAAAACGACAGAAAAGCAAGACGCATAAAGCAGTTGTCAAATTATAGATTTGAAAAAAAGGAGTAATGTAAAGTATGTGAGAGAGGGTAACAGGCTAAATCAAGAAAGAAAACGCTGGTATTTTAGACAGCGATGCCACTTAATATAAGCTATATTTATTTATTTATCATTTATTAACAAATTTACCTGGTTTGTTTAAATAAATAAGCTTTTGTTGTTTTAGTTGTTTCCAATTAAATTAAATATTGTAAGGCACCAACAGTGAATTACACCCAATATATTAGACGGTGCAATTTTATATCATTATTTTTTTATTTTTTTTCTAGGTCTTTGTTTATTTAAGTTTTGTAATACCGTTATTTCCGACGGCACTGAAAGGCAGCAACATTTGCGAGGAAGTCGTCTTGGTGAAGTTCCTCTAACACGCTGATCTGCGGTCAGTGTTTGACATACCTCTTCAGTATTACGGCGGAACAGTGGGTGCGTACAAACCGATTCTGAGCCAGCACTGAAAGAAAGTGTCGTTCAGGAAGTCAGAGTCGTTACTGCGACGAGCAAAACTTGTAGACTTAAATCGTACATTTACAGTAAAAACTATATTTGAAGACGTCGGGCTTCACTGTTTTCTAACCATTTTACCAGCTAGCTTCTAGCGATGGACAAACTTCGCCGTGTGCTAAGCGGCCAAGAGGAAAATGAAGAATTGGGTCTCACTGCACAGGTAGCTACTGTATGACAGTGTACGCTGCTAATGCTAACGTCGTGTCACTTGCTAAAATGTAATAAAAAGTAGCAGTGTGTTAGTTTCGTTGCTTGTCTGAGACTCGGCGTTGCTGTTCAGATACCTGCTGTTAATGTTAATGTGCTTTTATTTTCTCAGAGTGAGCTAGTAGCTGTTTGAAGTAATGTCAGTTTACGACGGTTTGACAGTTAGCTAACGTTAGCTAACAAAATAGTTCCATGAACGTGTTTATATCTGTATTTTTTCTCGCTCCCGTTCAAAGCTAGCTATGATATTCCTCTTTCAGCAGTTTCTTAATTGCATTTGCTTGTTTATTTACACTTTTTGCACGCGTTCCTGATGAGAAGGAAATGAGGTGAGTTGCTGTTTGAACCCTGTGTTTGTATGTTACGTGATGGTACTTTTTAAACTTGTTACAAAGATGAAGTTTCACTAGAGTCAAAATTGCTTGCACGTGTGTATTTCATTGCAGATTCTACTTCACAGTTTCGTTTTATTAGGTCATTTGCCTAACTCCAGTATGCCGAGTACTTATCTGTATCTGTAACTTAGACCTGAGCTGTGTGTGTGTTTGTGTTTTAAGATAACGCTGTAGTTGGGTGTTTTCTGCTTGGCTCCAGCCAACTTGGTTAAATCATGAGTAGGAAGCCTGTGGGTCTTTGTGCAGGTCATTAGGTTTGTCTTGTGACATCCTCCCATTGTTCTCACCAGGTCCTTGATGCCACCACTCTCAGCTACAGTACCAGGGTGAAGTGGTTCGTCATATGCTTTGCTGGAGGCATCCTGTGTTCAATACTTGTGAGTGTGTCTCTGTCTTTAAAATTGAAAATGAAAATGCAGCTTTTATGTCCTGTCTGACTTTATATTGACATTGGGAATGCTGACAATGCAGAGTGTCTATAACACTGGTAGCAAAGGTCCAAAGTTAGTTTTTCTGTGCTATCTGTGGTTTGTAGGCTTTGTAAACCAAGTTGTTAATATGGCTCAGCCCCATTGCCATCAAGACAAATTTGTTTCCTCTTGCACTTAATGTGATTGGCACATGTCACTTGTACTTAATTAACACATAAAGGTTGCTTTATGTCACTGAATGTTTCAGTTTGTAGTCTTGCAGTTAAGATGACAGGAAGTCCTTGTCACAGGTGGCACCTACTGATAACACTTTGAAGCCACTGCATAGTGATAATTCACACTGACACAACACAACCTCTCTGTGGAGGCTTGATGGTCAAACTCACAGTTGGGAGATCTTCACGCATCCATCAACTAAACAGCACATAATCTTCATGATTCTCAGTGTCTTAATGTTTCCTCCATTCATGCATTTAAAAAATACTTACCTTCTATCTGGATACTCTTTTCTTGTTCATGGTTGGCGCATTAACCCCTAAGCAACATTCAGAATTTGTTTTGCAGGTTATTCAAATGTCCTAACACCCCTGAAAATGACAATGTTCAAGTAAATGATAGCTGCTGCATCTCCTTAAAAGCTTTATTCATAACGTGATCTCTAAATCTCAACTGTTCCATGGTGAAATACTCCGCTTAGATTGTGTGTCACCACACTTCCTCTCGGAGAGTTATCCAAACAGGGCACATGTTTGATTATAATATAATGATGGCTGTGATTCTTTGACAAGGCCTTGTGGTGTTTTATCACTAGGGGGAGCCAATTATGTCCTTTTTTTTAACATCAAAACATGACCAAAAACTTTGCCTTCAATCTTATTTATGTCCAGGATTCATTTATCTTCTTGGTAAGACTGTTTTCTTTTGTCTTATACTCCTCAGTTAAAATGCATTGACATACTGCGTTGCTGACAGATTGTCTTGTCATTTTGACAGGGGTCAGCATTATTGTTCATTCCGCATACTGGAATCAAGCTTTTTGCCATCTTCTACACACTAGGGAATATCGCAGCTCTTGCCAGGTAAGTCCAGTCGTGGTTCGGCTGGTCTGAGTATTACCTTTGCTCACCAGTGTGGTGCACTGCCAGGAATACAACAAATAGTGAGCAGCCAACTCATACACTCTGGTATCATTTTGCCTTAATGACTGCCACACCTTGTTATAGTCATCCTTGGCAAAGCTAAAGGTTTGCGTTTAGGCTGTTTTTATAAAGACAACACATCCTGTAGACATAGCTCTAATTTACTGTCATTCTCCTTTGTGCACTCAGCACCTGTTGTCCAGTGTTTGGAGCACAGTGCCTGAGGAACATTGACATTTTTTCATTCTGGTTTATTGATATTGACATTCTGATAAACAGTGGCGACTACTGATTCAGCTCAGGATTGTAGGATTATAGCTAAAGCGATAATCTCCATGATCTAATCAGATTAGTATTAGTATTAATTTATCAGTATTACTACAATTTAAATGAACAGAAAACAAACTTTTGTGAATCTAGCCTGCAGCTGAATCTTTGTTTTGGAAGCAGAGACTGTTATTCACTACTACAATGTATAACATGGTTTGGCAGGCATACCTGTCAGTAGGGATTGCACAATTTTGATGCAACAGAGCAGGCACTCCAATCACAAAGGGTTCTTATTGCACCTAATTATGTTTATTTAATTGAGAACTTGATGATTAATATTATGCAATTATTTCTGCATTTTTTTTCTCATTTGCCTCTAAAGGTTGAGGAGACATAGTGTTTGCTTGCCAGTTATCTGTGGAAATATATCGACTAAATTGATGTCTGTCTGTCTTATTTGACAGACAGTGAACCATTGATGAGGGGTTTGTTTTCAGACGGCGGGCGGTCTCTGTTTTCAGGTATTATATGTCCAGAGGGTTTAGATGCATCAAGAAACTGGGTCACCTTCTGCTTTCATAGCCCAGGTTACCAATCCAAAGCAAAGGAGTGTCATATTTTAATTGACTTTGACTACACAGAAACTATTGTTTCCATCATTTTACCTACTGTAGAGGAAGGTTCTGTCAAAAACAGGAATGTTATAATGGCATAACAGTAAATCATATAGCATCTTCTATATGTTTTTTTTTTTGTTTGCTTGTTTTTCTATCAATAATATGATCCCTTTTGACCAGGAATTTAAGTGCTTGGCTTTGGACAAGTCACTTCAATTTGATACATTTCATTCTGGTAAAGGGTTTCCTTTCTTGTTTTTTTTGTTTTGTAACATTGCTGTCATCCAGCCTCAGGCATTGCTTAGTCAGTTGTCAAATTAAATTTAAATTCCCAGGCCCAGTCAACCATATATAGATGACTGATTTTCCCCTCTCTCTAATCAGCAGTAGCAGCATGTGTGTGCAGACATCATTAGTGTCTCTGTCACATTGAGCAGTTGAGAAAAAAAGCATCCATCCCTCTCAGCAAACCAGTAGAGAGAGTCTGCGTCAACAGAGACTACTCTCGTGTCTCATCTAACAGATGTGACGCTCCACAGACTCCTCTACCCACACAGCTTTGGCTGAGCCCAGCTCTGCGTGCCTCGTCAGCGGGGAAAGCCTTTGTCTTGTTACTTTTACTGACGTCACACATGCATCATGTAGGAGGTTTTAAATGTGTCATCGTGGTGTTGGGCATGAAAATATTTACCCCCTTAATAAGTGCAATATGTAGTGTAAATTTGATTATGGCGGCCAGACAGTTCTGTCACTCAGAATCAATTTGTTTATATGTGATGTACACATATATAAAGTTCTGACAGCCACCTGAATGATGAAGTTTAGTTAAAGAATATTCATTTTCTAATGTTAAAATTATGGAATAGACACATACCTTTTTAAATCCAAACATTGAGTAGACATAGAGGTTTGGGTACTGTGTCTGATATAGGTGAAAAGATTCATGATATTTGCTCCATTTATCAAACCTTTGTAATTACCATTAGCATAGCCAGCATGCTGAACAGGAGGGGCACCTACAGAAACTGCAAATGAATCAGCACATATTCACACAGTCATGGCTTCACTGTTTAAGAGGTAATCTCTGGAAAGTGCAATGAAAATATACAACATTGGTGAAAGGTTATGACCAGATACAAACAACAGGTCACTGCACTTTTCACTGATGTTTAAAAAGTGTCACTTGTCTGTTTTTTCTGTTTGTTTGTTTTTGTAAAGCACCTGCTTCCTAATGGGACCACTAAAACAGCTGAAGCGCATGTTTGAACCAACAAGACTGATAGCCACCATTGTTATGCCTGGTAAATACTTTGTGTTTTACTGTTACTTTTAACTCTTATTATAGTTCAATGTATGTTTTTCATTTTTCAGATTATATTGGAAAATATCTGAGATCTTTACTTTTTACTGCAAGTGTTAAAAATTGTTCTTAATAAATTCTCCTTGACAGGAAGCAGCATTATATTTATATGAAAGATCTATATCTTTCTGACTTTGGATTAGAAAGCCAGGGTCAATTTAAGGTCTGATACCCTTCACTTTGTGGTCTTAGAGGATTGAGAAGATAAACTGACTGATCTTGGCAACGTACTTCAGCCTGACACTGTTGTTTTCTGTGAATAGATTTAGTGATTTCTTTGGTTTAGCATTGTACAATTCTTGTGAAATTATCTGCCAGATAGCAGACATCATCCTGCAAACTTACAAGAAGATACTCTAACCATTCCTTTCTTCTTCTACCAGCTCTGCCTTATCTTAACACTTTGTGCAGTGTTTTGGGTAAGTGGATATTACATAGTTTTCAAACCTATTACAATCTTTATTTTTTTTAATGCAGAGTTTTGTTCTATTAGAATAACCATTGTGTTTTGTTTTACAGTGGCATAAAAAGGGACTGGCTATCATCTTCTGTATTCTGCAGTTTTTGGCAATGACATGGTAAGTTTGACCTGAGAGTCTGAGCCCAGTCTGAGTCTCTCCACTGTACTACAGTTGGCAGTTAATTTACTCATTATTCACAAGCTGTGTCTTTTTCCGTGTTTGGAAACTTTGCTCCAGCTGCTGTGGCTTGCAATTAAATGTCTGAGTTGAGATAATCACGCTGCTGAAGCTTTAATCTGATTTACTGCTGTCAGCACATGCACAGCTAAATCTGTGTTTAAACTTGCACAATCATTGTCACATTGCATATTTAACTCAGATTATAAAGAGTAGATATCATACCATTTAAGTGTCCTATAGTGATAACAAGAGGCACAAATAATGTGACATAAAATACTGATTAAATTGATTTGCCCTAGTTTTCCTGAGCAGTCAGTGACATCTGCTTGATGTACAGGTTGAATCAGTGGTGGTGTAATAAGACTGGTAGGTAGGTCATGCCTGGTGTCATAGTAGGTCAGTATGTTTTTGGCCCTGTGGAGGAAGAGGTGGTGCCAGGATCAGTGTAGACCTATTTGTTGTGACTCACATGCAAATACAAACTCCCTGGCAAATAGAGATAGACAGATATTTCCGCCTGTGTTGTTTACACACAAGACAAAGTCAGTGCCAGCTCTCTGTGGGGTCATTACTACTACTAAACATTGGTGAATGGTCCTATGAGAATATGTGTATATATACACCTTGACCATAATACAAATAAAGACTTAAACACTTAATATTATATTGTATTGAATGTTTAGTGCTTAAATTCTGCTCTATTCATTCCCAAGATTTTATTGCAGTACACAGTCATTTGATGTCATTCCATCTGTTTTACAAAATCAGATCCCTGTTTGAGTTTTTTACCTCACTTGGTTTGAAAACTTTAATCAGCTCTGTTCTGTTTTTAACAAAAATGTTGTTTTACCATGACATTTGTGTTCATTAGGGGGCTAAACCACTTGGTTTATTGGCCAAGTAGTCAATGTACTGAAAATTGATGGACAACAATTTTGATAAGTGCTGAAGTCTTTTATAAAGACAATTGCCAAGCATTCTCAGTTTCCTGCCTCCCCAAATGTGTGGCATTGATACTTTTTAGTCTAAACAATTAATTGATTAAAGGCAAAAATGTGAATAACTCTTAGTTGCAGCCCTACTGTTCATACTTTTAAGGCTTTCTGAATCCTGCAGGTAACTCAGCTTAGCTGACTAAGAAAAGAGAACATGTAGTAGTAAGGTCAGTGGGGTTAAGTTAGTGAATAATAGTGAGACCTGTGAATGGTCCGTATTGACATGTCAGCACTTGTACGTTCATTAAATTTTGCATATTTGCATAGCAGTAACAATAGAGTTTCAGTGTGTGAATGTACATTGAAACACAAACACCAGCAACTCAGGAGGAAGGGAACGGACGATTTCAGTGCATCACTGAGCAGGACTGTGTCACCCTCATGACTACACCACTTTTGCACCTACGTGCTGTCCATTCACTTCCACTCTGCTTGCGTTCTTAGAGGCATCACCATGGCAACCACAAGTCACACATCCCAGACTCATTCACAACAGACTGGGGGCATAGTGCACTCCCACGCAGGCACTCAGGCCTGTGAGAAGGTGGTTCTGTAATAAGACATTGCCACTGACCCACACATACACACAGAGGTGGGCAAAGTCCAGTCCTCAGGCTGAATTCTGTGAAGTGACCGTATGACACTGAGGCACTGACTGGCTTGACACTGACTCAGTGTAGAGCATGGCAGACAGCAGGAAGTTTTATAACAATTGTTCTGGTTGCTTTTTCTTAACTTACTTGTTTAGTTTACTTATTTAGCTTAGACATTCAGAATATTCACTTCAAAAATGTTTACATCACTTAAAGTAATTGTTACGGCTCAGATGAGACAGATTAGGGTTTCCTGCTAACTGGTGATTAAATAAGATGGCAGTCATGCTCAGGCTTAGGCTGTAGTTAATAATTCAACTGCTGTACCAAATTCCTCACATATTTTACATATATTAGTCGTCTGATCAAGGGCTGTATTAGCTAAACTTCAGCTATTATCACTTCCAGTACAGGGTATCATGTTTTTTATTGTATGTGCTGTTTGGACTAACAGTCTGGCTGCAATCATTAGAGCAAAGATTGCAGCGTATCCAATTCATTCACAGTCACATTTGGTTAATCCTCTTGCTGAGTGTCATCAAAGACCCTCAGTCCAGTGATTAAACCCTTGATGGAGCATTCAAGCTTCAAACACATTTTGGTGTGTCGCTCAACAAGCAATTGTCAAACAATTATTAGGCTACTATGAAATCCTAAATCTATTCTGTCTATCTAATCTATCTAACATGAAATAAACACTAATGACAGTGTATTTTAAAAAACATACTTCAGCTAGTATTTGACATACAGATCCTCTGTACAGTTTTACATATAGTAACTTGTCTTTGATGTAAACAGTCACTGTTTCCTCATCCTGATGTTTTTTGTTTTTTCTCTTTCAGGTATAGCATCTCTTACATTCCATTTGCCAGGTAATACGAGATGACTATATGATTTATGTTTTGTGTGTATTGACCCTAAGGTGATGCATGTGTTCTTTTATGTTATATTCTACTGTATGTGTTGCTGTCCAAATTCTGTCTGTATAAGAGCAGTCCTTTCATTTGAGCCACTTCTGTGAAACCACTTACTATCAAAGGAAACCTTAAATACATTTTCATCTGACATGTATTATCTCTACACATCAGTTTACTGTGTGTCTACCACACACAGTAAACTAGCAGGAAAACATTGTGCGACATTCCAACAAAAACATGTTTTTATTTACCTCTAAACACTGTTTGCCTCCACCATATGGCTGTAATCCCCACCCCCCACCCCCACGACTAGTGCAGGCTCTCAGTGTCAAACAAATGGCAGCTTGTTGTTTCACACTCCTCTGTGCTATAGCCCTGTGAGGTTATTTGCTCCACCCATAATATCTAAATGAAATCGTTTCTTATGAAATAATGCTCTTTCATCCAGATTTACCAAAAGCATTTCTCCCCTCTTGTAGCTTTTACATTACTTGTTGATGAGCTTATGTTAAGCTCTATAGGGTTGAGGCACAATGTAAAATTTTGATTAGATTTAGACCCAAATAGATTGTCCTGCCAAAAAACACAATACAAGGATAATATATCTCAGCCTTACTCACAGGTTACTTGCTTTGTTTTTATTGCAGATAATGCACAGTGTAGAGCCCTAATAGCCTTGAAATCTTAGAGCTGTTGGTTTTCTAATTTCTTCAGAGTATACCACAGTACAGGATAAGAGAAAATACTTCCCTAAACTCAGGTATTCACTTCTCAAATAGTCCCATATGGTGTACTACCTCAGTGCTTTCCACAAGCTGAGCGTGAGGTGTGATGTTGTTTTGTCAGTCCAGCTGTAAGCGGGGTTATGTCTCATTTGGTCCAGAGCTGTGCCATGCAGCCATGCAGCCCCCACACTAAGTGCCTTGTGTATTTGGGTGACCCTCTAATCCATTCTGACAGCTGAGAGACGTACTATAACAACCCCGAGCTCCCCCTCCCCCAACCCAAATGCTAACGACAATACAAAGCTGAGACAAAGACCTTTTCCCCATGCCACTCTTCCAAAAACCAAATTCCTATGGAGAAATGCAAATTTGACTGCTAGTTTTTGGCTGACCATTGAAGCAGCAATCGCCTATTTATTTGTTAGTCCTTTGTTATTATATTTCTTACATTTTTGTCATCAACATATTATCCTCTCTCTCCTTAAGCTTCTTATTTTAATCCATTTTTCATTTAATTTAGATTTCATCATTTAGCTCTTTTTTGTTTGCCACATTGTTACAAAACAGCTGCATATTTTGATCTCAGGCCTCTATCTCTTCTGGATGACACATAAAAAAGCATTAGACTTTGCCCATCCCTGTCTGTGGTCAAAGAAACTGTGTTACCTGGCTAGGCACAACGCCACATGGCAAGTGGACTTGATCCTTTAATGTATTTTACCTTGTAGCCTATTTATATCCTCTCATGCTTGCAGACCAAACCTGCTGTATTTGCACTTCCCACAGTGCTTTGAGGCTACTGTTGCTCTGATATTTAATCAGAAATGGGGGAAAGTCTCTGAGACTGATCATTTATTCATGCAGCAAAAATAGCATCAAGCCTCCAGTGAATATAAAAAACAACCCACTTGCTGTATTGGAGGGTAATATGAGGACTGTGGAGTTGAATGATTTTGGTTTATACACCTGCCTCCTCCTCCTCCCTCCTCTCCCTCTAAGGCTGCTTATGATCCCCCCTTCTCCTTTTAACCTTGACGGGTTTTTACACCTCCTCCGCCGAAATTTGACTGTTGGCTGCAGGCGAAGTCTGCATAGCAACACACGGATGGCAAGAGCAAACGGTGTGAAGGAAAAACAGAGTAGGCAACGGTCTGTGGTTGCCATGGCAATCACACGTATTGCATCATCCCTCACCACAGACTACCTGGAGAGTGGGAGCCCCCCATCACTCTGAACATGTGGTGCTTCCCCGCCAAAACACACTCACTTATTCATGACGAGCCCCACCCAAATCATCGTAACAAAGGGTGGAAGGTGCTTTTTTGTCACTATTAATTTTCTATGCATGACAGAATTTTGCCCCCAGTGGATTTATTTATTCCTGGATAATTTTAGAGCAACACTCTGCATTGCTCTGTCTTGTATTTCTGTTATTTATCTCATTGTTTAGTGTGCTGGTTATTATTTGCCATGACATTTTCAATTCTTTTCTTCACAGGGATGCTGTGATGAAATGCTTCACAACCTGTTTGAGTTAGGGCTTTGGAGTCCACAATTTCATGTGAAGACTGGTCCTAATATGCAAACTGCAAGAACAGTGTCTCTGTAAAATATAAATCTATGTTGTTTATGCACTATATCTCCAAATTTCTACTGTCGCTGTTTCATACTGTGAAGCTTTTTAGGGCTAGCTTAAGTTTTATAACAATAATCACATTATAACGCTTATCTATCTTTTGCTTTGGATGTGAGAGTGCCTTTAATGCATATAATATATTTAAGGATATTCCTATATTTTCTGAGAATTTTATACCATTTGAATGCAGGGAAATGATTTTGACTTTGCTTTACATTTTAATTTACAACACAAGTGCTTTAACATTGTATATACACATAAATATATGAAGAGATGTGTTGACATATTGACCTACCATACATATTTACATCTTTAACAGTGTGAAATTTGGTTTTCTTCTGGATTTATAAATGGTTTTCTGACTTCCAACACACAAACATTATTAAAAGACACTCATTGCCTTTCTGTTCTCTCTCTGTGTATGAGGCACTGATGTATAAAGAGGTGCTCAGATGCTATTCCATGTTTATATATGATCATTTTCCCTGAGGCAATTGAGGCACTGCTTCACTGCTGATGATCCTCTGGGATACATGATATCCACTGCTCTTTTGAGTTTTTTTCCAGCTAAAGAGATTAAAAAAGCAGCTCCTGTCTAGTCTCTTAGTCTTCAATGTGCCTTCGAACACACCTGCCCCCCATAACTCAACAAATTACATTCAGATTGCATCTCTTTTTTTAAATTTGATTTCCTGCCAGATGTAGCAATGACCCAGTTAATTACGCTTTCCTGAGCATTGTGATTTTGACGTGACCTAATAACCCAGTATAGCTTTCACAGGGTTCCCTATATTGCTTCAGCATGATGGCGTAGCCTTTGAGGATGTGGTTGTCATGACAACCTCCTCCGGAAGATTCATAACCTCTGCCAACCCCCCGTCTGTGGTGCAGATGTTCGCATTATCCTGATGAGAAGGTGTGTTTTTTATTTCATTCAACTCCTTGGGACCACACTGAGTCTTGCATATATTACCAGTTTTTGGTTTACACTGGAAAACTGTATGTGTTGCTGTCCAAATTCTGTCTATATAAGAGCAGTCCTTTCATTTGAGCCACTTCTGTGAAACCACTTACTATCAAAGGAAACCTTAAATACATTTTCATCTGACATGTACATCTCTATACATATCAGTTTACTGTGTGTCTGCCACACACAGTAAACTGTTTGCCTCCACCATATCTGCTTTATACATCTCTCTCTAGATTTTGCCCAGAAACATGCTTCAAGGTTTTCTTTGTGCTTGACTCAATAACTGCATTTTACTTCCTGTTGTGCAACCCCCACATAGTTTCTATAGACACTTGTATAATGTGGTGGTGGATTAACATGGACAAAATCTCCCTTCAGTACTACTTGTCCAAACTAACTTGGCAGAAACCCAGCAAATCCCTCTCAAAGTAATCTTAGGGATAAAATAATTCAGTTGAATGAAGGGACCATGGGGTTGTTTTTGTGATCTGTTTTCTTCAGCCGCCATTTTTGGATTACTCCAAAGTTTGAGGATGAACAATCTGTTAGTGTCCCAACTGTTTCCTCTTCATTACATCTAATCCATTCTTATGTCATAGAGAAGAGGGCTCCCACTCCACAACAGCCACTGAAATTAAACAACTGTGTCCCATTGAGCTTCAAGATCCAGCTCATCTCGTACAGATGCAAAATAACTCGCTCTGTGTTGTCATGGGTAAGTATATTTTAATATAGTAAATTAAACTCATGTATTGGTATGGTAATCATAAGGGCAACAAAGTATCAGCTGAATGACTCACTGGCAAAATCTTTTTATAAATCGTAAAATATGAGCATCCTCAGGTAGAATCAAATGCAGTCTAATAACTATACATTTGGAGTGAAATATTGATTTCCTCTTACCCTACACTGAGGGAAACAAAATCACTGTCTAGCTGAAAGCGCAGATAACAGCAGAAAGGAAGAGAAATCAATATCATATGCTATGTGTACATCCACCATAGATGTCTTTCATAGGCTACATGGCTGAAAGAACAACAATGGACCATCTATACACATCAGTTTATTGACATTTGAGACTATATTGACTGACTTAAAGGGTAAAAACAAACTGAATGTCCTTGTGCTAGTGACATGTTTTGTTCAAGGACAGACAGAGGACCATAGAGTATGTTTATGACCCTAACCGTGTAAAATGGAATTGAAGCAGATGACATTCGTTTAAAATATCTATTTCTTGAGAAATAGGCCAAAACGAGTCACTTAACCAGATTCATCCACTCACTGGACCACAATTCTTAAAAGACAATTTCAGGCTGATCCATTAAACACATTTGTGTGCATGAGTATGTGAACTAGTCCAGTGACGGGAAAACAGCAGAGTGGCGCTGTGAGGAAAAGATGAGGGGAACATGAGGTGGATGTGGCTCATCGCTTAAGGAAGTTATTGGAAATTATGAAATGACATCACCGCCGTTTTTTCTTGGCTTTGTTTGGTGCGTCTCCTGACCACGCCTTCCTGCCACCGCGACCATAAAGCAGCCGGGCCGTGAGTGTGTGCACTAGTTGAACTCCTAGTCAGTGTGGACAACAGGTGCACTACAGCCTCCCTCCACCTCGCTGTTGGATATAATGCCCACAGAGCGCCGCTCGTCGTTTTGCGCAGGGCTTCCTCATCTGCACTTTGAATACTTGCACGTTTTCATATCCTGATCACTTCCAGACACACAAAAATGCCTTTTCCGCCCATCAGCCTCCATCCACGGATCTCCTCTCCTGGCAGGGAACTATTCGGGAAGAAGAAAGCCAACGGAGTGCCTCCTCAGACTGAGCTCACCAGCAAATCCGGCGCAGAGAAAGGAGGGTCCGAAAAGGAGAAGCAGTCCACTTCTTGGACCTCCGCGAATTTAAGGAATTTGGGGCGAAAAGCTCAGCAAGAGAAGAGTAAAAGCCCATCTCAGAAGCCGGGTGCCGGTCAGGAGACTCAGGGAAAGTGCTCCTGGCTGACGGTGCCCAAACCTCAGGACTCATCCGAAGGAGTCAGGCGCTCCAGCTCAATGGACTCCACCAGACAGCTCCACGGAAAAGACGATGGGAAGAAGGAGATCCAGTTTACCCTCAGTCTCACCCCTGAAGCCATTCTCGTCATCCAAAAACGCAATCTAGAAAAACAGATGATGGCAAAGCAGCAGAAGTGTTGCGCCTCCGCGGACTTTCGCCACCGGCGAGTTTTTCCGTCCAAAAAGACGCACGGAGGGTCCAAGGGCTGCGCTCCCGTCGCCAAAGTGGAGAGCGCCGAGCAGGACATCACCGCCATAGTTAAGATATCTCTGTTGAACGATCAGTACAAGTACGATGATGTGGAGTATGAAGAAGAGGATGGAGATGTGGATGAGACTGTTGTGAGGAAATGTAAAGAGTGGCTGAAAGGGGTCGAAAACGCCGCTGCTTTGGGAAAAGTCGACAAACTTTCTGCACTCCCGCACCTTAAAGGTTGCTGACACCTGACTTGATCTTTCATTTTTGAAACTTTTACAACGAAGAGATGATGGACTCGCGAATTGTGTGCACCCATGTAGGCCTGCTGCAGTGGCATCATAAATATGAGTCTTGTAAAACTGAGCCTTTGTAAATGATGAGACATTGTCCAGTTGTCTCCAAAGGAATGTCAATTTGTCTTAATTATTTCCTAAAATAGATTAAAAAATGACATTAATTCATGAACATAGAAATAGATGGGTGAATTGCATTGGGATAAGAGGAAATATGACATTCACTTAACAAAAATCAGATTTTAAAGCTTATTTGCAACCTGGCTCAGCAGTGCTCCTTCTGGTTCACGGGGACGTTGCTTTGCGAGTTTAATGCCTGTTCGATGTTTTGTTGAATTTAATACCTTAATATTCTTGTCCTTTGCACATGGTTTTTGTTTTCAGCGGGGCGCCAGTGGATTGGCAGAGGGGTTTGTGTAATGGGAGGTGAAACCGTTCCTTTGTGTTGCGGAACAATAAGCTGTCAACAACAGGGCTTTACATGCGCCTGCTGCTGAAACCAAACTGGACTGTTTATTTTTCCTCTAATAAGAGGGTTATATCCTTTGTAGGGATTTATCAGCGATGTACAGTATTTAATATTTACTAAATATTTGTACTGTCAAACGCCATTTGAAGTAAAATGTTTTTTTAATTATTCAGTTGTCCCTGACGCTTTTAAATCTTTGATGATTTGTGTTGTGCCTCTCAAATAAGTCGGTTACATAATGCTGATTTGCATTTAGATTTCTTTTACACTTCTGGTCACTTCCCAGACAGTATTTTAAAGGCTCTTTGTTGCCACTGTAGCTACCTGAGGCCATTTGGGCATTAGTGTTCTAAGCTTCTTAGATTTCCTGTTAAGCAGGGTTGATCAGTGTACTGTAGGGCCCAGGTGTGTGATCCCTTCAGGAAACTGCCGCCAGTCTGCTTTTCTTTTGTCATATCAAACAAAGCCATGCATGCAGCTACAAGAGAGAAATAGCATTGGTACCAAAGTCTGGCCCATGCCTTCACCCAAAGTGCCAGAACTCTGTGATTTGCAGCAAAGGTATTCCCACCTTGAACTAAGAGCTTAATCCTGACATTTCCAGACTCATGTGGTGGCCACTCACTGAGCTACAGAGGGACATATTTTTAATCTGTAAGCCATGAACTTCATGCACAACTCAGGGAGTAAGCACTGGACCAGTTGCAGGCTTAGAAACAAACCAGTAATTGGCTATTTTCAGCAGAATACAATAAACCAAACATAGAGAAACTGAGCTGTAAAGACTCGTTTGGCCTCTTTGTTGCTTCACTTCAGCTGCCTTCATTTTATTCCAGTGATCATTAAACCAGTCACAAACCTTAAACACAAATAAATCTTCATGCAGAGTCACAAACATAGTAATGTGTGTAGAGTGTTGAGAAGGTTCCCTGCAATGTACTTTAACTCTTTGTATTGTTCTCTGTAACTTGGTAACCAGAGTTTTTCTCTGTGTGGTTCAGTCTAAAAGCTCAATCACAACTTGGACATAGGAGTGTAACATTAAAAACAGTAGAGTGCATTTGAAAAACTCACAGGCCAGCAACTGGTAAGCTATTTTTAAAAGATGACTTATATTCAAATCCTCAAGTAACACTGTCGCCTGATATTATTTTCACATCAGCGCTGTGGATTCTTAGATTATTTTCTTTCAGTGAGAGGTGCCTGCTTTCTTATAATTAATTATAATTTTTATCATTGTAATAAAGGCTTTGATAATAGATTTGCCATGAGCTCTTCAGACTTTCATCAGTCAAGCACCCTGCCCTCTATTTTGGATTCATCTGTATTACCTGTTGGTATGAGAACTGTATTCTAAATAACCCATTGATCAATGGGAGAGCTGTTTCACATTTTGGTGCACTGTCCTGTTAAATAACACTTTATTCAGGAACAGATCAACACAGGGTAATAAATCAGGTGTCAAATATATGTCCTAGTACATCTTAGTAAATGTTGTGGGGCAGTACATGCCATTACATTTGAGTAAACAAACAAGTTGCTAGCGTACAGCATCTTGTCCTGAATAGATGTCCCCATTCAGTGTCACAGAGTAGTTTTATTGTCACGTGGCAGACTGAGATCATGGCTGAGCCAGCACAGTTTGTACCAAGACCCATTCGACTCTCCACGGTTCTCCTGTGATGATATTATCTACTGGCTCGGTGACTGAAAGTTGTGTAATCCTCGTCTATTGTGTCATTTCAATTGTGGCCTTGTTTATGTGCCTCCCTCTGGTATTCATTGCTGTCTGATTTAGGCCTGAAGCCGAGCTATTCATGACTGTCCTGGGGGTGAGAACTGTGTTATTATGTCTAAAGTAGCTCAAATACTTGTATTCAGTATGAAAAGTAGAATTTGAACAAGCGGGAACTGCCAACAATTGAGACGGTCGGCTTGGTTACAAGTGGAAACACTTTTTCTAAAGTACCCCTCAAGGTCTTTATTATTTGGAGTTGTTAACAGCTCTGTGTTTTCATCCTCTGCCACAAACTGTTTCTGTTTACACCCACAGCATCTAATGTCTTTTATGTCTGAGCCTCTAATCAGACATTCCCATAATCTTCTCTTTTTGGATAAGAATAAAAAGGGAAATGGCTGCAGGCTTCTGTCCACCTCACTGCAGAGTCATGATCACTGTCTAGAGGAGTGACGTGGTACAGCAGGACAGCTGCATTATCCCTCACTGATTTGTAGTGGCAGGGAGCACAGATGGATGCTGCCTTCGGCCCGTCACTGACACTTTGCACACAGCAGTGAGAGCAAAGAACTGCAGGTCCCTTCACTTTGCTGCGACAGTATTACTGTGGCAACGGAACTGATAAATCCTGTGTCTCCAGCCTGCTTTTGTGAGAAAAGACAAAACAGACACTTCCTGAACAGACTCAGCCCATAAACTTTAGTAATGTGGTCATTCAGCAGCAGCCTGTTAAGAAAGACATTTCCCAGGGACAGGCTGACCTCAGAGACAAGACTTAGATTAGAGAGTACCATCCTCCCATAAAAGCTCAAGCATGTTTTATTCCTCATTTGAGGGATATAAAAGGAAGCACAGAGCTCCATGTTTTTCTGTGTAGTTAATCTGCTTTGGCATGCACGCTGTTACTCCCATTAACATTACATTTCCTTTGTAACATCATACTCATTTTGCATTCCTTTTCATCTTATATTTTCTCTTTATACTTTCAGTGGTCTTTGGGACAAGTCAACATTTGCTACAAGATGTAGAAGTGAAATCTGTCCCTAAAAGTTCCCTCTGCAACATCTGTTGAGTATTATTCTTCATCAGGATTGAACGCACTAATTAAAGAT
This sequence comes from Lates calcarifer, assembly GCF_001640805.2. Lineage (NCBI taxonomy): Eukaryota > Metazoa > Chordata > Actinopteri > Centropomidae > Lates > Lates calcarifer. The sequence goes on along the minus strand of NC_066848.1, from coordinate 5,033,480 downwards.
TAAAGACACTGTTGCCCAATATGGGCTTAGGGGTGATCATAACCTTAAAAAGGTGAAGGATTTGTAGGAGGGGAGGTGGGCATATTCCTTCTGTGTATGTCTTCTTTTGGCTGGGCATTGCAGGAACACAGTGTCAGGCTGTTGTGTGGGAGGATGCTCTTGGCAGACGAGAGGGATTACCAAAAATGCATTCTTTTTTTAATCTTCAAGCAAGCTGACGGATTCACTCCCACAGCATCTAAATAGTGTTTTTTATACTGTTGATAGGCAGGGGATAAAGTTGAGCCCTGGAGGAGGATGATGCAAGACAGCAGCCCAGACCCAGACCAAGAGGCCAAGGCCCGGCATCAGGCTCAGCTGGAGCAGGTTTATAAATATTGCACCCATGCTATGATGTTGACACTTATTATCACTGAGACACATATTCTGCAGCCAGTCATCGCAGAGAAGGCACAGCGAGAGAAAAGTGTTTTTTGATCAGTGCCTCACAGTAATCAATAATTTCATCACATTCTCCATCTATAGTCAATAATGACATACAGCTCTCTTCCTCCACACTCTGGTGATGCTTCCTAAACACGTTTCCCTTCAGTTGGCGTCCTTCATTTTCTTTGTTTATCCTCCAGCGCCATCTAGAGACCTACAGGAACATGCACCATCTCAGAGATGCTCTCTATCGCCGCTACGCTGCTCTGCTCAAAGACAAGGTCCACTCCCAAAGATTACTGCTGCAGCAGAGGGAAGAGACAGTCAGGGCAAAGTCAGAGAACAAAACTAAACAGGTAAATCATTACATCTTAATGTTGGAAATGCTTGACATTCACATTTAATGCTTTCAAATGAAAGCTTTTTTTTGTTGTAATATAATTTTTTCCAGTTTATTATTTCTATTAGTTGCCTGCAGAGAGTTATGACACCATCAGTATAAAAATCTGCTTTGTGTCATGTGAGATTATACTAACTGGTGTTTAAATTAAAAGTTTTTGGTAATTTCATTATAAAGGTTTATTTAGAAATATGAGCACAATATAAACTGCAATAATGAAGGTCTTAAGACTAGTTTTCGACACAGGGCCCCTTTAAAAGACACCAGGGGGCTTCTCTTCATGTTGCGGCAGTGTTAGATGTAACAAGGTCATACATACCGTCAGTATTGAATTTGCATTACATTACAGTGGGAACATTTTAGAAGTAAACTATGACAGTGGATTTGTCACTGCACTACACTTTGTCTGTGCTCAAATTCACAACCCTGTGAATCAAAGCGTCTTTGTTTTGGCTACAACACCTTTACTTTCCCTTTTACTCCTGAAGTGACATGCATTTCATTAGCATGATTACAGAGCTTAACCCTGCCAGTCTTTATGTCCTGTATAGTGTGGGCAGTGTAGGCAAACACAGTTGATGAATGTGACCTCAGTTGCATTTTATGAACCTGCTTTAGTCAAACATTAACTTACTGCTTCCAGTCACTTGTGTGGACATCTTTCTTGGATCGTGTGACCAGCAGAACATGATCACAAAGGACAGAGATCTCACAGATGGTCGATTTTTAATTTTTTTTTTTTTTTTACAAATTTTGCTGTCTCAATTTCATCAATTCAATTTGAACTTGGAATTTTAATGTACAAAAATGACCAACTACGATTCAACAACTTCTTTTTTTAACAGTGGGCAATTTTCTCTCTATATTTGTGAAGCCATAAAGATACTTAAAATAATGTTTCTGTTCGTGTGTATAATTCTCCTTCCACTGTTGCTGCTGTGGTTGACTTTGATTTTGACTGTCGTGTCTCTGTTCTGACTGGGTGTGAAAAGAGCAATAAGCTTCAGAGAGCGCCTGCATAGAGGGGGTCTAACATGAGAGAGATCCTGTCTTATCTTCCCCTCCTGTAAAAGCCCAGCTTCTTCAGGAGGATGTAATTGTCCTCTCTAATGACTTGCACTTGGGGTGGAGGGGGTGGGTGGATAAAGAGAGCACAATAAAAGACTTTAGGGGCCCTCTTTTAGGAATCCCGTGCTTCAAATTGCTGAGCAAATGAAACTACCCGTTGTTTCCTCAACTCAGATCGAGAGGCTCTGTCACAGACATGGAAGGGAGGCAGGACCAAAGCAGGCAAAGGCAAGAACACCTGCTGGGGCTTAATTGGTCCTTGCTGCAGTTAATGGCTTCCTGTGGCTGCATGTTTACTTCTCATTTGTTCTGTGTGCTCTGTTTCCCAGCCCCTGAAAAAAGGGAGGCTCACTTTAAATTTCTACTCCCACATTTCCCGTCTCTAACTGTCAGTCTGCCTCCTTCTCTTTTCTTCTTTACTCAGAAACAAAAGAAGTTGTCCTTCTCCAAGCTGCAGCACAATGACTCATACCTGAAGTCCATCCCCAAAACCAGTTATTACCTGGTAGGTCTGAAAGTATGACTGCACCCAAAGAATGTGACACCTTACTTTTGATTTATGTTTCATCCTTCACTATGACATTTATCAAGTCTACTGTCACTGTATCTATTTTCTAGATCTTTGACCTCCAGAAACAGTTATCTGAATGTGGACATCTGAAAACCCACCACGACTTGGAGGACTTTTATAGGTGCATTAAGTATAATGGTCACCCATCACAGCTACAGAGAAGTCTGCAGGATGTCACAAAAAAGAGTTAAGTTTCAGATTCATACGCAATAGAACAAGCTTTCTTCTTCTTAAATCTACAGTATATGGAAAAATAGTACATGTGACTATGTACATATGTTGATGTGATGTTAACAGTGCTGGAAAGCAGGTCTGCAGCTGATTTGACATCTCAGTACGAGAAAAAACATCCCTGCACTGCTGAAGAAAGAGGACATGAGGATGACGTTTGCTGTTCCAGGTTGTGACTAAACAGATTAAGTATTGACCACCATTAACATGTATCACATTTTCTGTAAGTATGTCTATGGAATAATTTAGCCAAAACTCCCATCAAACATATTTAATCATCATCTCTGCTCTTTTGATCATATAAAACCAAGTTCATGGTGTAGAGCACCCTAAAATGTTCTTCTTGTGTCAGTTTCTCAGATTAAGTTAAAGGCTTATGGTATATTCACTATGATATCTGAGGATCTACAGTATGTCTGGGGTTTTATGTTTCAAAGATAGAGCTGGGATCAGTGGTGAGCTGACAGAGAGACAGTACTCAGCTGCAGAGGCCTCTGCTTCTAAAACTGACAGTACTCTGGATCTTTGTTTGTGCTGCCTTCGAGAGCAAACACAGACTCCACTGGAGGCTTGTTTAGCAGGGACCCTCCTGCAGGACAGAGCTGATTACTCACGTAGAAGTGAGATGACCAAACACAACCTGACCCCTCTGTTGTGGAGACTCACCTCCTTGGACAGCCACTCTGACTCTTGCAAACATCATCCAGGGGAAAATGTCGTAATTATGTCCCCTACAAAAGAGATATAGCAATTGGGCCAGTGGTGTCACTTCATGCCAGCACTGCGAGCAGATGTTGAAATGTTTGGAGAGTTTCTTCTCTTTTAGAGCTTTATGGGCTTCCAAGCAAACAGGTCTCCATTCACCAAAAGTAGCAGAGATAATCTGAGAGCCTGTTAGACTTTGAGTTTTATTGTGGTTCCACTCATCATTAGTCATATATGTATTCTCCCAACTCTTTTTTTCCTAGTTGTGACGGCTTCCGGCCATTTTGTCTTTATATTCTAACACACACAACAGGCAATTAACCAAAGCTCTTAAAGTTTCAAATACAAATTTCACAAGTCATTCTATACCACTGTTCTTGCTTTTAATGTAAAAAAAATCTCAGAGGAATGTTTTTCTGATCCACCTTAAATGTTTGCACCTGTTTGTACCCCCCCCCCGTCCTTTGTGTTTACATGTTGTGAATGTATAACAGAACAGTGTTATACTATTGTTAATTAGGGCTGAACCCTGTTTAGTAGGAGCATGTATGATGTTAGTACGAGGCTGCCACCATGAAACAGCACATTGGCTTGGGGACATTAGGAGCTTGGTAAGAAGGCAAGTGAAGGCCTGCGCTGACAAGTCTTCCATCAGTGTGAAATCTCACCACTCCACAGACAAACATGGCGAGACAGCAGCCCCCCACCACCACCCGCGCTCCCCCACCTGCCTGTGCCATAGGCACATTCCCCACATCCATGAGAAATACCCAAAATAAAAGCAATTAGAGCTGAAGCCAAAAATATGGAGTCCAAAGTCCCTGGTTATTTTTTTAAAGTAATGAGCCAATTTGTCTAATCTGTCCTGCTTTGTGGCTATTTATATATTTATTATTAGCTGCTATGATTTATTAGACAGTTGAGGCAGTAATTTTCTATCTTTGTGGCCATCTGGTCATGGTCTCTTCAACATGTTGAATTTCACAAGTATGTTGTACAGATCAGAACATACCATGTCTATTACTATAAATTGACCTCAATGAGTGGAAAATGTACATAAGACAGGGCTTGTCCAGCTGCTTCTTATGTTGTAGGATCCTGCTAGGCAACCATGTTAATAAGTTACAGGAGTTTTTCATATTTAAGCTTCTACAGTGTTATCTGTCAACATGTCAGCACTAATATCATACATATATGAGTGCACAGCTCCACATCCTCATTCCTCCACCTGCATCCTGTGCAGCTCCTGGGGTTTGTATAGATCTGTTACCTGCTGCACTGTCCTGTGAGTAAACGCTGCCTTGCTAAGGAGTCCTCCCTGGAGCCAGTTTGCACCCAGCAGACAAAGTGTGTTGTCACCCGAGTGCGCAGTGTTATCGGGTGTGAGCAGCACCGCACTATGGCTACCCTTGAGAAGTAGCACACCATTAGGAATATATTAACAACCCGACATTTTGTGTGCAGGTCACACATCACAGCAGCAAGCATGCTGATGAAGATGTTTTTACACATTTGTGAAGGACTGACAACATTTTCTTTAATCGTTATCCATTTGGTTATAGTATGATTTCCTTTTCTTCTTCCAGCTTTAAAACTGACTCATTTCAAATGTGTGTGTGTGTATGTGTGTGTTTAGGTTATTAGAGCAAGGGTCTGGTTCAGGGGAGAGTTTGACGAAGCAGATCCTCAGTGGCAGCCAGGAGAAGGATGCAATTGAGCAAATGTTTCCCAAGGTTAGTGTCAAAACCACAGGGGCAGTAATCCCACTTAACAAGGGCAGTAAGAAGCAAATACACCTGGAGCTGTGATCACCCAACTGCCTCTTCAAACCTACATGAATAAACCCACCCTGATGGAAAGAAGTCAGCAGTGAAATCTATGAGGGATTCATATTATTGTTTTTGTGTCAAGCTTAGCTTTCATTTCAGTTCCTCAGTTTCCCACTGCCATGTCAAGGTAACATAATACATTTAACAAGCAAAATATTAAAGGAATAGTTCAAAATTTTGGGAAATACACTTATTTGTTTTCTTGCCAAGAGCTAGATGAGAAGATTGGTACCACTCTCATCTCTGTGCAGTGAATATGAAGCTGCCACCAGCAACTGGTTTGCTTAGCATAGCCTAAAGACTAGAAGCAAGAGGAAACAGGAGGAAGGTCGCCAGGCTGTATCCAAAGGTACAGATCAAGACCTTTAAAGCTCACTGACATGTCATATCTTGTTTGTTTAATACATACAAAACTCAGAGAGTTAAAACAACAATTTGTAGTTTTATGGGGTGTTTTCACAGAATGTGCAGCATCGGCACACTGAGAGAAAATACTCATAGCATAACACATAACCCCCTGTAAAACTAGAAATTGATGTTTCTACATTAGAGATAATGATGTGTAATAAAATATAGAACAATTCCTCATAGGCAACTAAAATTGTAGCCTGTGTCAAGGAAAAAGGTCACCTTGCTTATTGCCCCAAGAGAGAACAGAAGACTTGTTAAACATTATTGATTAAATTATGAAAGTCTGAAGATTTTAGTCAGGAAAAGATTATCAAGAGGTGATAGAGGCATACACAGCAGTGTATGTAGTGATAGCAGAGCTCAGGAGAGAGAGGCTAGTAAAGAGAAAAAGAGAAAAAAGTAAGAACATTTGAGAAGAGGTTATGCTCAGGTGCTGAGATGAGCATATATGGATGAGCATGCAGGACTCATTTTTCTCTCACCTCTGTGTCAAATTGGGCTTGAGCAAACAGAGGATGAGCCTGGGTGGAGGGAGAGCAGGGTGAAGGCAAACAGTGGTCAGACAAGGCTGGTCAAAGTATTGCTCACCGCAGCTTTGCGTTGATCACAGATGCAACGCTGCCGGAGAGGCCTGTCACCCCTGTTGACATCCTCGGTGTGCCAATCCAAGGTTCAGGCTCAGAGTGTTTGTCAGGCACCTATAGTGCTTACGTATGTGTGGGAACTGTGGTGAAGTTAGGGGACCACAGCCACCATATTTTCCTAACAATGTATATCCCCTAAGCTTGTAATATGTTAATTAAGGCATTTTTGCTTTTAATGTTAGAATTTGTTTAGTTTTTGATCATGTCTGACAGTTTAATTGTCCTGAGACAGGCTGCCTCATCACTTAATCACCAAAAGAATAAATTTAAAGTAGAAAATGTTGGAAAGATCAAGATGAATGAACAAAAAATAATGCCAGTGTGTTTACGTCTTTTATCCCATTTACAACAAATTATGTAGTTTCTGACTGTCAACTGTTTTCCATAGTGCTCTAGATATTTCAGTGTATTTTTCACAACTTGGTTGCTACATGGCTTCCATTTATTTCATTATGAAAATCAGTTAGTAGAGACTCAAAATGTTTTTGTTTAAGGTAATAAATCACAATGAAAAGCATACACATATCTGTTATAGCAAAATCTGTTCTGTTGTTGAGTAGATGAGATTGAATCAATCTCTACTCATCAACTACGTTATCATGCAACAATGTCAAACTACATATACAAGTACAGAAGATTTTTTTCATTAACAGCAAAATTTTAGCAAGTGCAAAAATCCAGCACACAGCATGTTATAAAAATGGTTAGCGGGAAAGTGAATGAGTTAAAACATGCATTTAAGCTTTAAAAAGAAGTCAAGTAAATGCAGTCTTAACGTGTTTATTTGACTTGCACCTGCATTTTATCCTTTGAGTTTAGGGGGAATGGGCTGGGATAGTACTATAACATTAATTCACAGTGCTGCAGTCTCGCATCAGGAAGTGGCTAAGTGTGACAGTTAGCGCTGGGTGGGGTGTTGGAGGAGAAGAGAAAGGCGCCAAATGGGACACTAGGACTGTGGGAAATAACACTGGCTATGACACCTCTGACTTTTACACCACGGTTATCTCAGCTCATACACAAGGCCGGGAAAGTCTGTTTTTAAATTACTAAATGATTAATGGACAAGGAAATGATAAATGAATGTAATATGTGTCACCCATAGATGAAAGTCCCCACGTTTGCAACCCTACAGCCGAACATTATGAGGAACTTCCAAAGCAAGATGCCTGATTTGGTAGGTCAGCCATTAATGTTGCCTCTTTTAGTTACAGTGTGTGGTAGCCCAGCACAGACCAGCAGAAGAAAATGCCCATATTTATTACTCTCTCGAACCAGATTATACCTGAGATTCCTGAGAAGAGCAGGAAAGCAGAGATTTACTTGAAACAGCTGAGACGAATGCATGATCTCTGCTTAACCAACATGACTTTCTCCCAAAGGTTGGTATTTCTGCAAACAAATAACATAAAGAAAATCATGCACTGACACTGAGAATTTAGCCTTTTTCTATGAGTTCAAAATTGGATTTTATGTAACATTCAAGTCCAATAAGGAGACAGGAGATCAGAAGCGTATTCAAAAAGTCTTTTAACTGCTCTTTAAACTGAGTGGGGTTTGTTTTTCTCTGCTTGCTGTGAACTCTGGTCCAGACTGTTGGACAGAGAGACAGACTTGCTGTGCTGGCAGGAGGAGCAAGGCGTCCAAGATTTGGTTAGTAACACAAACCAGCCACAACACAACACAACACTACTGAGCTCTATGGAAGCTCACACGTAGCTGTCATACACTATCTGTCTTTAACATCTGACTTTTTTTTTTTTTCTTTTTCATTTTGGAAGCCACCATGGCAACATGTCACACCGAATAGAATTACCAGCATACAGTGCTTATTTGTGAGCCTGACACTGCTGCACCATATGTCTGGATGTAAATCACTTCATATGTTATCCCCTTCTTGTTCTTCCATAGGTGCTTCCCAGCATTAACTCCAAACAAGGGGAGATGAGCCAAAGCAACCAGCCACCTCTCAGCTCTCGGAAACAGCCAACAAGTGTCCAGAATGACCAAACTTCATGTCCACAACAGCTGAGCCAAGTGATCTCAGCCAGGTGAATGAAAATAAATATCCACAACTTTTTTTTTTTTTTCATTTGTTTGTTGGAGACAAAAGACTGATTGTCACCTGGCATGCTTCATGAATGGATGTTTTCTTGGCAGCCATCAGTGTTTTGAGACTCTGGTTTTGGACACAGCAGTGTGCTGCTGTAGAACACCAGATCCCTTATCCATTGAAGATGTGTGTCAACAAAAGCACATACAGGTAAAATTATTTGTCTACTTGAATTATTTCTCAGAAAAATGAATTTTGTGTCATTTTTGAAAATATTGTTTTGTTTTTTAAAAATATTTCTTATTGCTCTCACTTTAGATAATTGATCGTGGGTGTAAACTATGGAGGAACTACACAGAAAACACAGATCACTGAAGATATCACCACCATAGCTCCTCCTATAGGGACATGTAGTGTTTTGTCCTATGTCACATTGGTTAACTTATATTTTATACTTTTATACTGTTATATAACACTGGTACATAATAACAATACTATATTATAGCTTAATCATTATTTTTAATGATTTTTATATGCCACTTGTTTAATTTGTTTTAGTCCTACATACACCAGGGACCAAATATTACATGTGTAGGTTTTCTGAAAAAAGGTGATACTATAACAACAATTAAACTGCAATAAGAGCTAATTATATAGCCAGAGGTTCTATAATAAAAATCCCATGAAAAGACCAAAACCAACAACATGTTAGTTTGTCTCTCCATACTTTCTGATTTAGTAACCCTGCCAGTAATACTCAATCCAACTGGATTTTACTGAAGACACAAAACTTTACAAATGTGTGACAAATCTCTGGTTGGATATTTAAAAAATGCTCAGAAATTTCCTGAAACATCTGGGTGCCGTTGTTTTTTGCAAACCTTACAGGCGAAGCAAGAGTAAATTGTTTATTTGTTGGGGCCTGTTTTAGCCACAGATTAACATGGTAGTGAGTGAGTATTTACAAGAACAGGACCGTGTTTGTGGATGACTCATAATAAACAACAGTGACAACTTTCTTCAAGAAGATAAATATCACCCAGTTCCACAGTGTGGCACGCAAATGTGTTTTCAATCCTTTCTGGACAATGAAATATGTGAAAGATAGTCAAAGCTGTATTAGAAACAAATCCAGAATAAATCTGAGCCTTGTGGGACTAGAGACCAACTACAGTCAGCCAACCTACAGTGGCTTAGTTTCTGTAGGTGTGACTTTGATCTAAGTGTCAGTATTTACAGGTTGATGTAATAAAGTGGGCTAAACTGCTTTATTCAAAACGCTGTCATCCTGTGGATCTCAAGAATATGGCCGCTCACAGCCAATCAGTGACAAGCCCGCAAAGATCAAAGAGGAGATGAGCCAACCATCTCTGCTCCAAACACCCATCCTGAGATGGAGCCTATATATTTGGGAGCTGCTCATGACGACCAGCGTCTTGAGATAGAAGTTGTTCTTGAGAAGAAGAGCGCAGAGATTTTGGAACAGATTTTTTTTTTTCAGTAAGACCCGTGATTACAGTTATTTAGCCCTGGAGCTGTTAGACAGGATGGCCACAGGCGCTGGCGAGTGCCCCGGGAAGGCCACTCAGTACCGGGTGGATCACCTCCTCAGCGCGGTGGAGAGTGAGCTGCAGGCCGGCAGCGAGAAGGGTGACCCTACGGAGAGGGAGCTGAAAGTTTCCCTGGATGAGAGCGAGCTTTGGCAAAAATTTAAGGATCTTACGAATGAAATGATTGTTACAAAGAATGGCAGGTGAGCTCATCTGTGCACAAAGAGTATGTTATATAGAGATTTAACCCCGCACCTTTTAAGCTAATAAATGTTTGTTTTTTTTTGTTTTTTGTTTTTTTGTATTCTTTTCACCAAGGCGCATGTTTCCCGTGCTGAAAGTGAACGTGTCTGGATTGGATCCGAACGCCATGTATTCTTTTTTGCTGGACTTTGTATCGGCGGACAACCACAGGTGGAAATATGTGAATGGGGAGTGGGTCCCCGGAGGAAAGCCTGAACCTCAAACTCCCAGCTGTGTGTACATCCATCCGGACTCTCCAAACTTCGGAGCGCACTGGATGAAAGCTTCCGTCTCCTTTAGTAAAGTTAAACTCACCAATAAACTCAACGGAGGAGGTCAGGTAAGAAGACAACAGGATGTTCGATATTTTACTTTTTGTTGTTGTTTTTTTCTTAAGAGAAAATGTCTCTTCACGTATTTTTCACGTTTTCCCTCACAAATTCATGCTTTTGCTTCTAAATAAAATACACATGACAATCATAACAAACAATACGTGGAATTACCATCTTTGTACTAATGTATTGTTTTTCAGATAATGTTAAATTCCTTACACAAATACGAGCCACGCATCCATATAGTGCGCGTAGGAGGCCCGAGGAGGATGATCACCAGCCACTCTTTCCCAGAAACACAGTTCATTGCAGTAACAGCCTACCAAAACGAAGAGGTTGGCAATAAAATATTAATTAACATATTTTTGAATAACATATTGATTAAATATTAATTAATATTACAAAAAATAATGTCAACAATAATGTTACTTTATGCGCATAAAATATGTGCGTAAATTACGCACGCCCTTTACGCACGCTTTCGTTGTTTCTTCTGTGATTTTACACGATCCTAATTTTTTTTTGTTTGTTTATGTTTGGATTTTAGATAACTTCCCTTAAAATAAAGTACAATCCTTTTGCCAAGGCCTTCCTAGATGCAAAGGAGAGGTAAGACATATAAAGTTTTATTTCGCAAGTACATTTAACTGATGTTTTCAAGATGTGAAAAAGTTCAATACAACAATATGCCTCTCAAAAATGAGTTATTTTTTATTCTTGCAGAAGTGATACCAAAGAGATAAGAGAAGATGCCAATGAAAACCAACAATCAACTTACTCTCAGTGTAAGTATACACAAGTATCTTTTTTGTAATTTGTCCAATTTAATCTCAAACTCATAAATTATAGAAAACATAGAAAATCTAGGTAAGTGTTAGTTCAAGAACTCTAAGTCACTGCTGAATTTTATTTGTACCAACTGAAAAGTGAATAAAATTCTTGGATTGTGAAGATCATAATCTTGTTAATTCAAACACTGAAAACAACTAAAATGGTCCCATCATGTCTATTCTCTTCTGTGGAGCCAGTAGGGGGCTGGTTTATTCCTGGGACAGGCTCCCTCTGCCCTCCTGCCAGTCCTCACAGCCAGTTTGGGAGTCCTATCTCCCTCTCACCATCCCACGGCTGTGAGCGCTACTCCACTCTGAGGAACCACCGCTCTGCCCCCTACACCAGCCCGTACGCCCATCGGACTAACTCGCCCAGTGAGTGCCCTCCTCTACCTTTTTACCTTCATACAACCAGGAACCACTGCACCACTTCCTCCCTGACTATTAACAAGAAACGCAAACAAATGTTGTTGAGCAAGGAATGTTTTGCATTCCTCTGGCTTTTGTGTGAGTGGAGCCACAGAGCTGTAAATGACTGGGTTTCAGACTGGGGAATGTATGGGTCCAAGAATCACACCTCTAACTGTTATAGCGATATCAGGAGGACAAGTCCTGAATCATCTTGAAAAAACAACAGATACTGGTTTTAATTAAAAACACAAGTGACCCATGTACTTCCTAAACCCCAGTGCTTCTGTTTGTAGCTGGTTACACCGATAACTCCTCAGCCTGTCTGTCGATGCTCTCAAGCCACGATAACTGGTCCAGTCTGCCGATGCCAACACACTCCAGCATGATGCCCATGGCTCACAATTCCACCCCTGGTACCAACTCTAGGTTTGTGTAGTTTCTCTTTGTTTATTTATTGCATCAATTCAGAAACAACAAATATTTCTGCTTTCCTAAGAGGAGATGAGTAAGACATATTTCTCTCCATCTCTCTGTACAGTCAATACACCAGCCTGTGGTCTGTGAGTAACTCACCCCTGACTCCCGTGTCCCAGAATGGTGGGATAAACAACAGCCTGAGCTCCCAGTTCCTTCGGGGGTCCAGCAGCCACTATCCAGGACTGTCCCACTCAGTCACAGTGCCCTCCTCTGGCTCTCCCATGTATGACAGTGGCACAGCCACAGAGGTTCACGACACAGCTCAGTATGACACTCCTCCACATGGGCGACTACCTTCAGCCTGGACCCCTGTTACGCCTCCGTCTCTCTGATGGAAGTGCCTGTGCAACCTGGGTGAGAGGCAGCCATGAAATGTTGTCTTGATGTTTGAGCTGATCTGACTTAAAGGAAGAATCAGCCCCAAATTAAATAGGTTTTATTTTTTTATAAATCAAATTTCACCAACAAATAACTGTTGTCAGTTGTTGTTTTCAGTGTTTGAATTAACAAGATTAAGATCTTCACAATCCAAGAATTTTATTCACTTTTCAGTTGGTACAAATAAAATTCAGCAGTGACTTAGAGTTCTTGAACTAACACTTACCTAGATTTTCTATGTTTTCTAACTCAGAAAACATATATTTTATATTATATTTTAATGTTTGTGACCAAAAACCATTTTTAACCTGCTTATATTAAGCGTAAGTCTATGATATTCACAGAAGTAGGCAAAAAATGCACAGCTGAAAAATATTCAATAATTTAAAAAATTGTTTATAGTGTAAATTTGAAAGCAATCAAGGTTTTACCTGTAAATACATACATGAAGCTTTTTGTACCACAGTGATGCTGTTTGAGATATTACATTCCAGATTATTGAAAAAGGGGAGCCAATGTCAATATTCTGCTATGCAGATGATACACAACTTTCCATGTTATTTAAAAAAACATATCAAGTGGCTGTTTTTCATCAATACAGCATTGAAAAGCTTGAATGTGCTTCACTGCTCACTACACTGCTCTTTATCTTTTTTAAACTGTCAGATTTCATCCACTTTGGTTACAGTGTCCTTTTCTTTTTCTATAGTTGATACACCATGGGGAATTTTTTATTTTGTCAGGTACATTCAGTCAGCTGTTTGCCTCTCCAGCAGCTGCTGATAGGCAGAACATAATTAGAATATGCACTGTTAAAACTTCAAATTGCATTTATATTAATTTAAAATAGGTTATTACATTTTTGGCATAGTGTTAAAACCAGTGACGTCACCTTCAACATATGCAGCAAACGTGTCTTCTAACTCAGCTCATCCTCTGTCTCCCTTTTTCAGAGTAGAGCAGTAGAGAGGGAGCATTTTGCACACATGGGTGAGGAATTACATATGTGTACATCTTAGGGAGGGGAGGGAGGGCTGGACTGCCGGGACTGTATAGACTGTGTGTGGATGTCAGGGTGAGAAACCCCAGAGATCAACACTCGGCTTTAACCCTCTCACCCTGGTCGCATTCACATTTCCCTGACATGAGCACAGTTTGCGCCTTAAGGATGTATGGTCAAACATGATCATCTCCTGTGTCTCAGATCTTGTGAGGGTTTCTATTGTGTTTACTCAGAGAGGTACCAACTCACTTTGAAATTTAGATATCTTCAGTTTAATAAAACATATTTTTCACACTTTGAACTTCAGGACACACAGAGCTTTTTAGCACCACGCTGTCATAGTGCAAGCCATAGTTCAGCCAGGACATACATTTTGTCAATAATGTGAGAAAAATGTATTAAGTCATGTCAGTGCAGGCATGACATGAAATTTTTTTGTGTGTGTCAAATCTACAACTGAACTGAAACCTGAGCACATATTTAAAGGTTTTCTGAGTAAAAATGGTGCCATAACAATTAAGATTAAGAACAGTCACATCCAACAAGATGCCATTCATCAATCATATAATCTACTGTATGTAATTTTGGCATCAGAAGTTAAATGTCTCCAAAATTGTGGCCTAGTCAAATACGTTTTCTCTCAGGCTGTGTACAATTCTGCTTCTTCCACTATAACCAGGAAATCCTGAACCAAACCATGGCCCTGTCCCTGTCCCAACCATTGAGTCCATAAGAGCAACCTCCTGTCTTGGCATCAGCCAAAACTCTTTTCTCTCCACCTTCATAAAACATGTGAATATTCTTCGGTATCTGATGACAGTCAGGTCTCCACCCATCAGGCTTCTGTTTCACAAGCATCTTCCGCTGAGTCAATAACTGTATATCCAGTGTACCATAGAGGTATTTATAGCAAACAGGATGAAATACACAAAATGATTACTTATAAATTGTGGACACTTCCTGGCTGCAGTAAACTGCTGTGTTGTCTCAGGTGCCACAGGAAGGAGATCATGCTGGAAATATTCATGTATCACTCAATAGTGTTGCACCGTTTAGGACCTAGCCAGGGGTGACTTCAGACCCCAGGATTGGCCTGTTAGGGCCAGCAAGGCCTTCTCTGCTGGGCTAAACATTGTCACAATCACTGAATTATATTTTTATATATGTTTTTCCATGAATACTATATGTATTATATTGTTTCGAATAGTCTATTCTCTTCATCTCATAGCTTTCCTCTGGGTAGCGCTGCTTCAAATACAGTCTGATTATGTTAGAGCTTTTATGCAATCAGATTATAAGCCCCATGTTGTCAAGGTAACAGCAATCTATCTTGAGGCCCTCAGAATCAACTGTGCAGGCTCCGGCAATTTAAAATAATTGACTAATGAAACTGTTGCCTCGCGGATCCATTAACCAATCAGATTTCCTAGCTGGCAACACCAACGGCCATCTAGCAGGTTTACCATGACGTCAGTATTTTCGTGATATTTGATTGGATGGCAAGAGAGCGTGCCGGTCAGAGCTAGCAAACCGCATCCATAGCTACTAGCGTAACCTAACATATGTTAGTATAGTTTTTTCAACCCATAATGGCTGACGGTGGAGGAAGAGTTTAATGACTCTGTGGATAGAGGTTATCTGTTCGTCTCAGTTCCAACAATACGTTATTGTCCTGGAGGCTAACGCTGAAAGTCGAGTCTGCCCAGGCGTATTACTTGTGTAAGTTTTAATTCGCTTTAGGGCAGAGAATGTCCGCTCGACAGAAGCAGTTTTTTGTCTACAAATACTCTGCAGTTTCGGTGAGTTAAGTGCATTTTACGTATATTTTATTGTTTACGTTATCAGTTAATATTAATGCTACTGCAGGAGCAGCTGTGGCTGCAGTGTTTGGAGACCTATTGAACGGTGTTAATTGGGTTTTTATAGCGTTGCATTTGTTCGGGCTACATGACACGCCTGTCTGTGATGCAAAGTTATTATATTGTGTTTCTGTTTCTGTCTATTGGTGAGTGTTTCTATAGCCGACATCATAATGACGTTAGTAAGAGGGGGGTTAATTCAGGTAGGACAGCAGTCAAGGCCCAGGTGTGAAATGCATGGCCCACCACTGTTCAGACCACACCCTGGCTCTGCCAGTGATGATGACTTACCTCAGGGTGGTATCAGGACAGGTGGGAATGGGCAAGACAAAAGATCCCCCAACTTTTCATCCAGCACCATCATCACCACATCAAAATTTCAGTCTGGCCAGATATCTGCAAAACTAATGACCTGTCCTGTTAGTTCAGCAACACTTGCTAAGTAAGCAAAATTAGATTTTCCCTTCATCCTTTTTAGTCTTTCAGCTTGTGTTTGCATTTTCATCACTCTGCATATAAACTTTCTATGGCACAACAGAAGGAAAACGTAACAGCATTAGTAAGTGCGAGGTATATGGTATGTGAATATTAAGACATTCTAACACAAAGTGCAGAGCAGTTGAGCTGGAAAAGTGTAAAGAAAGACATTATGGCTGAAGTGAAGGGAGGCCAGTCAACAGCACAAGAGCCCATTCAGCTCCAGAAGATCAAGGTCAGTGTATAAGGGCATCATGACATCCTCTTCCTTATACAATCAGCAACCACAGACTGACAGGAAGGAACAGACATCTAATCCACTAAATCAAATACACAACGGACTGATTCACTCACGTCTCTGAGCATCTCACTGACAACCCAACCCAGTGGATGAAATAGTCTCTGTCTGTGCAGTTAATGTGTCACCATGTGTGGGTACTATTGTGTGTGTCAAACAGCTGTTTGTCTGTGTACAGATATATTCAAAGTGGGTATTAATGTACATCAGTGTCAAATAAATCAACACCAACCAGATGGATTACCTGTCATGTAGCTAGTGATAATACCAAAAAAGGAGGACATATACTTTCTTCATATTTGTGCAGATTCATGTCCGTAAACACGTGTATTTGTCAATTGCTTTATAACATATTACAGAAAAAGTGAAGGGAAAGGCATCATCATATTGTGGTATGATATACAATCATAGAGTACTTGTGATGCTGTAAGAGCCAATTATATGTCTCATGTCATTTTCTTATTGTAAGAAATAATATTTAAAGCAAGAAAAGATAATGGGACATCTATCAAAAAAATCTAAAAAGCCACGAAGGCAGGGTATTTCTCTAAGCCTAATAATCCCATTATGATCCCAATGAAAAAAAAAAGCTCTCTGTCAAAGCAGGGAGCATTGACGCAGGCATGTCTTGACGTCAGTAGCTGCAGTGAATGAGGGATGGGAGGGGGGAGCCGGGGAGAAGGAGAGAGAGAGAGAGAGAGGCGTGTTTGCCCTCAGAAAATACCACGAAATACCAGCGTCATTGGCACGAATGCAACTGTAGCCCTTTGCAAGAAACTCGCCGCGGATGTGCGCGTAGATGCACAAAAAACCCCCACAGCTTTTCTAATTTTCTAAACTATTCGCCCTGACATCCAAGTGACACATTTTGGAGAAACAGTATAGGTGCTGCACTGGAAATCTAAACCAGATGTAGTAAATGGAATATGATCCCCTGACCCGGGAGTGTTCATAAATAAATCAGCATATGAGAGAATGAAGAGAGAAGGAGGGAGGGAAGGAGGGGTGGGGGGAGATTTGCTCAACTGGTGTCAGGCACCCATCTGTGATTCTCCTGAAAGGAAAATGAATGTGTGAAAGTAGAAGTCACTGAGAGGGTCTGTGCAGTTTTATGCAACTGGATAATTCTTAAAAACTCCCCGAGCACGCACAGTCCTTTTGTAGCTTTAGTAAAACAGGAAGTGCTGATTTTTTTTTTAAAAAATTCTCTGGCATTCAGAGCTGAGTCGACCGGAGGGGAAAACTACCATCAAGCAATTTGTAAAAGCCAGACCGGTGGCGTCATTGCCTCCTCTATAGTGCGCGCAACACCACGACTCTCCTGCTGCATTTATTCACAGCTTATTCTCAAGTTGCTCTGTGGCTCCCGCACACTGGAGTGAAAGCAAACCTGTCCGTCCAAGACTGGTCCTCATAACACAATGCGTGTTTGTTCGATTTATGTCACTCTGGCACTTGGATTAGGAGGTTTTGCGCAAGAAGTGTCAGAGACAAATAGAGTTTTTTCTACTCGTCGCTGGACTGATGGTGTTGTAAAAGAGAAGGTATTGTGCCGCGCGCTCCCCCTACACCACTTCTGTAGTATACTGTCTCCACTTTCACGCTGGGGAGGAATCCTCTCCTCCTTCACAGATGTTGCCGGAGAGCATTTTCTACCCGCAACTTAGTGTGCAGCTCAGATGTTGCCACGGGGACACGCGCTTTGGTGTACTCAGACCACGTCCAGATAATCTCCATTTACATTGGCCTATACTCTTCAAGATACCCAAGAGTTCCCGTTGTGTCGGCTGTGCGTCATTCATGCCTGATTAGACTTGTAGTCTGACGTCGCCGAGCACCATTCAAGCAAAACACCTTATACAACGTTGAAAATATAAATTGATTTTGTTTTCTTCCCAAAAGCCACCCAGAGTGACGAAAACCACTTTTTCCATAAAGACTTGGATCAACAAGTTGCCTCCAGTGCGTAATTTCCATCTAAACGGGGTTCGAGCATAATCCGCGACTCACGTGATCGACAAATCACTTCAGCTGCAAATATTTCTCATTTGTCTAGAGAAATAAGCCCCGGACCGTCGGCGGAGACACATCTTGTCCGATTACGGCGGGAATCGGGAGATGACCGCGGGTCCAGCTCCATGCCTCGCTGCGTCTCCAGATGCTCGGCTGGCCACCACATGGTAACTTTGCGCACACAGCACGCTGGAAAGATGACATACAGAGAAGGGATCTGAATGAATGGGACTGAGATTTATTCGCATTTCTCTTCTCGCCTCCCCCAGACTGTTGTATGTGTTGTGTACCCTGCTGGTTGAGGGTGTCTCACGTTATCAGATATCGATTCAGCGGTGGGTAGATCCAGAGAGGAACAGCAAATGTCGAAGAAACGGAAAAGTCCTGACGACCAGGGCTTTGAGGAATCTCCACCTGCAGGATGCAGCGACCAAGGTAAGAACCATGGTCAGAAATGATAGTCTGAAAGTTGAACTGTTGCCAGAGTGCAGGTATGTGATGTCTCCAGGGACTCTTGATGGATTCCTTTACCCTCTGATATTCATAAGGCTTTTTCTCTGAGTAGGAACCATAGTTCATAATTTTATTGCAAAGTCAGGGGCGGCAAGAGCTGGCCATACCCTTAGGATGCACAGCCACTACAGCTGCTGTATTAACTCTATGAATCCATACAATCAACTCTCGTCTAAAATAAGTATTTTTATCCCTAGAAAACAATCTTGTGTGTTGCTGCGGATTACTTTTTATAATCTCTCATCAGTCCTCAGTGGAGTCACATTTGTGTGAC
Organism: Lates calcarifer; assembly: GCF_001640805.2. Lineage (NCBI taxonomy): Eukaryota > Metazoa > Chordata > Actinopteri > Centropomidae > Lates > Lates calcarifer. The sequence goes on along the minus strand of NC_066848.1, from coordinate 5,014,484 downwards.
ATTTGGTTTGGCTGCAGAACAGACTTTCATTTTCAGCTAGAGGAGGAAGTGTACTGTAGTTAAATGCAAAGTGTGGCACCAGAGTCAAAGAACCTAGTGAACTCAGCTTTGTTGATAGTAGATCTGTCACTGCTCAGACAAAGACAGAGCTGTTGATTCAGAAATTGTAATGTAACGTAGACATACTGTGTAATGGAGGGTTATCACTCTGAGCTTAGCTGTCACTCTATAGTTAATTTGTTGATGCACTGAGTGAGTTCAGAGGTATAGTCATGGCTGGATCTACTATGATGGTGTCCCTGGTTTGCACCCAGGGGCCCAGCATACTAATACGCTCTTTTGTGTGCACAGAGAAAATACAAATAAACTTAAATGCTGTGGTTAAAAATGACATCCCAGCAGCATGGAATAACCACTACATGTATGTTACCATAGGAAAATTCAGCAAAATAAAAACACAACCAAAAGAGGATCCATGACTGGCTACAGAGAGAGACATTTGGCGGCACATTTGTAATAAATGAATGCCAAACAAATACCCTATAGTCATGGAAAGATTATTAGACAATGGACACAGACATGTAAAAGGTCTCACACCCCTCCTACACAGGAGCAAGACACCCACTGAGAGGCACTCTTTGTGGTAATTTTAAATCTCTTTGTAGTTGTTTTGTGCCTCTCTGTGGTCGCTTGATTGACTTGACACTTCGTAGAGAGGTTCAGTTCGGTGTACACTGGTGTGTTCAGTAATCCATCTGTGCTCTGACTTTGATAGAGGAAGTTCTCCGGAGGGGGCCTGTGCAAACCCTGGCGACCCCTCTGGTCACATGCCTGTTTGGGTCTCATTGGTTGATATAGGTCCCGTATTGAGGGTAATTTTACTGTAACAAATTGTGATGTTACAGGTCAAATCCCTTTTATATTAAATACCCCAGGGCATGTGGAAGTGTTAATTCAGGGGGATGATCACAGAGACTTAGTATAAAATATAAATGCGTTGCATGATCACTGGATGGTAAACAAAAGCCAACAATCAGTCCTGTTCGTAGGAATGTTACTCTTTACTTTCCTCAAAGTGCCTGTGATCTCATGTAACTTACATCAGTCTGACACCACTCACTCTGATGTATACCCTGAGTTTGCATATTGATGATTTACGTGGCCAAACTGAGTACAGCTGGATCCGGTTTCCATTGCATCCCTGGTTGTGTAGTTGAAAACACTGGTTCAGCTCATCCTTTAGTTTGAAATTCAAGCATTCCTCTTTTTTCAAGAGGCAGCTTTTGAAATACCTTGATCTACAGTATGGCTGCTATTATACTGGCAAACACATGACAGGAGTTGTAAGTTCAAGGCCAAGAGCAACATCACCTTCAAGCAGAGAGTTGTGCCTGCTTGCATGAATAGTGCTGTAGCAATGGAAACAGATTATACGAGGACTAGAGATGTGTGGTGTTTCCTTTGCATCACATCATTTAAGTTTGGAATTCAATATCTTATGTGTCCATGAAGCTGCATTTGTCATGTTTAGATTTGGAAAATACTTATCCCTAATTAAGCATGTATATATCACTTAATCTCTGTCTATATTTTACTTTTTATCTCCTTTCAAAGACCACATTCATCTCACCTCCAAAAATGTACTCTTGTTTTGTGCTACATGACACTTGAAAATACATGAAAATACAACTCTTAAATGTTAGTCTCACGTACCTCTAGAAATATAAAGACATTCAGATCATTATGCTTCTATTTGAGATATCCCTCTGTGGGATAGAGGAGAATAGAGGAGAATGAAATTTGTTTGAATTTGAAGTTTGAAGTATTGAAAAATGACATCTTGAAATATTATCTGTAACATGTGTTTCCAGGAATAGTGTCCAGCGTCCATACAGTTTTCAGTTTTCATAAGAAAAGTAGTTGGCAAAAAGTCAATTTAACCAATCCACAGCAGTCACTGGTTAAGCTGTGCTGTGCTGTGGATTTTCCTGCAAAATACTGTTGTTTATTTTTCAACGCTTCCACCATTGCATTAGGGTGGAAGCAAAAATCTCACGGACAGATATCCCAAAAGCGGGACAAATAAAATCACATTAATCTGCATGTAATCTGGATTTAAGGTTTTTTTTTTTTTTTTTTTTTTTTTTTTTTTTTTTTGAAACGTAAGAGAACTGATCCTTTAAGACCTCAATATAAACTCATAGATGAAGTGCAAGACTTACAGTAAACATTATGGCTTCCTCAGGCCCGCAGACTTGTTTGTTTGTGCTGAAGATGTGACCTGTTTGCATCACAGTCTTTGGCTCCAAATCGTTTTGGGCCCACGCCCAAATCAGAGTTTCCCTTGGCTAACACGGAAGGAGAGCCGGGCGCTTCCTTCCCCAACTGTGCCTGGCATCTGTGACTACTTAGGGGGTACACACCCACTGAACCCCTCCCACTCAAGATTTTGCCACCCCGCATGCTTTGATGCAGGCTCAGTACACTCCAGTACACAAATACAGGGATGTCGTCAAAGCAAATGTAGATTTTAAATAAAATTTATAAGAGAATGCTTTTTGAGAAGAAGAAGGCTTTTTGTGCACACTAAGGAGTGATTCATGAAGGAACTAGAGGATATAATGTTTTTTTTTTCCCTTATCTGCTTTTTTTTGCAGGTTATCACATAAAAAATACCTCAAACTACTCATCTGGCTTTCAGCTGCATTCAGTCAGCTTAATGCTTTAAACTAAACTATATTAAAACAAAACTTGTTATACAAAAGCAGGGAAATACAATAACACCAGGATGTATTTGTGTATCATGAACAAAATCTGAAAATTATCAGCAGTCACTATGGTGCTGCCACTGTTCGCTGCTCCATTCACTGTCGCCTCTTGAGTGTTCAAGCTCATATTTTCTCAGGGAGATCGTTTTTGTTCGCTCAGATATCCATGGTGAGGCCAGGAGAGGAGGTGTAGAAACAGGGGCATTGAGATTCATATCAGGACCACAAAGCGTTTTTTGTCTTGCCTCTTGGTGTGTAGCCTGAGCCTTTCGGTTGCACCCACCCACCCACCCAGTCGCCCACCAGCCACCACTACAGATAGTCAACAGCCCCCAACTGTGCAAGTGACCAGCTATCTCTCATTACAGTTAGACACTAATGCAAAGGTAGACATGAAGCTCGATGTTGGAATATACTGCTAATTTGAATAATCTTTACCCGTTGTTCCCATTTAGTGTTCATTTGGACTCAAACTTGTGGCAGCCCAGTGAAGGCAAGCTTAATATCTCCTGTCCTTTTTGCTCAGTTTTTGTCTCCCGAGGGAACTATCTGGTTCTTGAGCTACTAAATACTACACTTTGTGCAAACAGCTAGTCTGCAAATGTGTCTGCCTGTAGTATACAGTGATTTATCATAGCTTTTTTGCTGACAAAATACTACATCCCTGCTGCTGATAGAATCAACTCTGATGAGAGAAGTGAGAAAGAACCAAAAGAGTTGTAGGTTGTAAAATCAAAGCAGTGAGCTGAAAGACAGTAAAATGCTTCACAGAACTGTGGGGAACTGCAGAGTCAGATGAAAAATCTACATATGAACGATCCCTTCCACATTACAAGTAGTCATTTGATCCATAATTAATATAGAAATATTAATAAGAGATATATGTTTGGTTACACATATGCATTTTATTTATACTATTGAATTGCATAGCAGGGTACACAGGCCAAAACAATAGGGGACTGTTTATATGGTGGCTAGCAAGACAAATTCGAGCCTTTAGAGCAAATAGTTGCCATATATCTCCACTGTAACAATGACAGTGCTCCCACCTCATTAACAATACGCCAAGAGGAACATTACAAAATGGCCTCCACTCACAGGAACAACAAGGCCCTGTTCCTGTGAGGCAGGAGATCAGTGTAGTCAAGGTCAGTTAGAGTTTCTCTTTCATTCTGAATTCAGACTGCTGAGAGAATAGTTCCAGATCTTGTGGATTGGTTTGTCCTCATAGATTAAACTGAGGAGCAGCTCAGCGTCATACACTGGCATGGCTCTCCAGCAGTGCACCATGTGTGTCTCTTTAGCTTGGCTTTGCGCCCGCAATGCTGAAAGACTATGGAAGTGCAGCAGAGGCTCGCAGGGCCATTTGCTATTCTCATGATGCCACAGAGCCCTTAGTGTGTAAACCACAACCAACCTCACACACATTCAAACACTCACATATCCTCACTGCAAGACAATGTTGTACATCAGCTCCCAGCTTCAGTCTTGAAGGTCTGAGCTGTAGACTGTTTGGAACAAGCTCAACTTGTACAAGAATACCACTTAGTGGTCTTAATGTGTATTGCAGGTCATAATAGTGCACACAAAAATTTGTACAAGATAAAAATCCCATATTTCTTCATGTCATCACATTTGTTCCCTGTTTACATTTATACCAAATGTTGACCTTTCCCTCTCTTTAATTTAACAGCAGCTGTCAGATCTTCCATCTGTGTCCTCAGTCAGGCAGAGAGATTGACACTAGGGGGGGCTAAAGTATAAAGATGAAATGCAGGGAGCGGCATTAGAGAAATTCACCATGGTGCAGACAACTGGTAACTCTGAATTAAGATATTTCTTCTTTTTCTTTTTTAAAATTATTGTTATTATTTACAGACTTTGTAATAACTACTGAAAGGTTCCGCAAAATTATAGATTAATGTGACCACCTAGTGTCAGAAGAGGTTTCATAATAATTTTTTTGTGAATTAGCAGAGGGCAGAAAAAATAAAAATAATTGTCTTTGTTTAAGTGAGATTATTGTTGTGACATTTCACCAAGGTTATTGTTTTTCAATTCCACAATTTCAGTTTGACTGCAGTACTAAATAAGATGAAGTCTTATCACTACAAATTTGGATAGAACAGTTAGATTGTAAATACAATAAACCAGAAAAAAATGTTACAGTTCTTGAAATATCAAGCATGAATATTTTGAAGTGTGCGTAAGGCATAAGGCCGGAGAGTGTGTGTGTGTGTGTGTGTGTGTGTGTATTTAGTTCATGAATGGACTGTGTCCATGTGTTATCAGTAAACAGGCAGACCTGACATCTGGCTGCTTGGCCGTCTTGGCCTGTTCTGATGTCTGCTGTGCATAGAGATTGACAGGCCTGTACGTCAGCACCCATATTTCTCACCTATGATTCATACTGACTTTGTTTGGCTTCTGATGAGGGCTGCAGGCAGCCAGCTACTGCTCGTCCCCCCAGCCACTCCCCATATCCTTTGAGCTCAGTATGGAGCTCTCTGTCTTTTTCTCTCTCTCTTTAAAGCATTTCCTTTACGAAGCACATACCAACCCATACAAATTAATGATAAAGTCAACTACATTTCATTGACACTGAAGGTGTTTTATCCTCACATCAGACACTGTTTTTTCCATGTAGTTTTGTTAACACTGAATAGAACTGAACAAAATAAAAGATAAATAAAATAGTATTTAAATATTTGATTGTTTATCTTTAACGGGAGAAACACAGTGTTGATACATTTTGTGTAACAATGAAGCTAGGTTGTGTCAATTAGATATTTGTTAAATAATTAAATTGCACTCATGTTGTTGAAATAACATTGAAACAACAGTGTAATAATTCCTCCTCTGTGTTACTATGACATAAAAACACATTTGGCAGATCTGGGGGAAATCAAACATGGGCGGGAACAAAAAGAATAAGCATCAAATGTTCAAAAAACAAACTGTGTTGTTGTGTTAAACATAATTTCCTTTTGGTGTGGTCACATGTAATAGTTGCACAAGGAGCAGAGTCAAACAAACAGTCGGCAGCGCTTCACTGTATACACACTGTACACCGTCACAAGAAATACACAGTGACAGGCTGTGTGACATCACATCACTCAGCTGTAAGTACTGATGAGAGTTTGGTGGTTAAAAGGCCTCTGACCAGGACTTTGTTAGCATGTCAGCTCACAGATCAGCACACGTGTTTAATAAACATCGTGGTAGTGGTGGTATTGTATAGCACTAAAGGAGAATGTATGCCTTTTGTAAAACCAGTAGTAACTGTGTGAGGTGGAGAGCAGAGTGATGGTTTGATGGGGAGTTGGTGAGGTCATGGCTCATGTCTCCTGCTTCCGTCATCACCTATAGGATGTGACTCCTCACTCCTGCCAGCAGAGCTGTAGTTACTGCACTTGTTTTTTTGTGGTGTGTAAAAAGCACAATTAAATGAATGAATAAAAGAATATCAATCACGTTTTAGCCAACATATTGAGAAAAATCATCACATCAGCAGACCTTTGGTGGAGAGTAAAATTTCCCCAGTGAAAAAAAGGATCGTATGCTGAAACATTTTCATTTTAGTTGGAAAATATTTGCATCTGCGTGATTGTGGTTTTTTTTTTATACATGTGTTCTCAACACATGATGGCACGTGTCAGTGCCCATGTGCACATCTGAATACACACATTTGACCCCCTGTTTTGCCTGCAGTTTTATGAGATTGCACAGTGAAGCATAAGTGACGTCAGCAAAGCAAATGAGCGCTGTTTGGGTTTTTTTTTTTTTTTTGTTTGTTTGTTTTGTCCCCTCCACCCCCCCCCCCCACCCCCCCACCCAGCCTTAACAGACCTCTGACCACATGCTCATCATCACAATCATCCTCTAGAATTACTGATGTGATAATCTAGGTCAGAAGTGGTGCCAACAGAAACACTACCCACTAAAATCTAAATAACCAGGATTTGCATGTGTGAGAGATGCTTGAATGTGTGTGTGGAAACATTGGACTGTGTGTGTCAGGATGAAAACAATTTTAAAAAATATATTTTTTATGAATTAATTTCTAATTTCTAAGAAATAAGGCTGCTTATTTTATCTGCATATAATCAAAAATACATATTTTCTTTTTAAAGGATTTTATTACCAAATACTAAAGCAAATCTGTATTTTGGGGCGAAATCCCTAATGAATCAGTTCGTGTATAAATACATCTCAGGGCCAATCCTCAGAAATACAATTTAATACTATGTATTGATATAAGATAAACAGAATGTATAATATAATTCTGGACCAGTAGCTTTATTAGCAGTGCATCCTTTGATACTGACCGAAGAAAGACATTTGGGCATCAGACTCTATACTGCATTTATTTAAATACATAAACATTAGCTTGCTGTTGAACAGCTTGGTGTTACATAAGGTGCAAAGAAAAATGTATAGAAAACTGTGAAAATGTAAAAGTCTTTCTTCATTGTCAGCACTGTATTTTTTCAGAAATGTGAATTCAGAGTAAAATCTTTGACTGTGGTTTTACTTTGAAGGGAATAAAATACACGTCTGCTGGTGAGCTCATTTAAATGTCATTGAATGCTGCGGTATATGTGCGTAATGCACATAAATTACATTTTACTGTGTGTGTATGTGCGTGCATGTGTGTGACAAACGTTCAGGCAGGCATAATTTGTGCCAGCTCTGTGACGTAGAGGACATGAGGCCCAGGCGGGTGCTGTGAGTGGCAATAACAGCGTCTCCTGCTTGAGCCTGCCCCATCTCTGACTTCATTGGCTCCAGCTCTGACGCAGATACACCCACCACCCCCCCCTCTCCCTACCCCTGCACACTTCTTTCATCACATTTTTTTCACCTATTTAAATGTTTTTTGTTTTTTTTTTTGGATTCATGTGCTTTCTGCAGTTCCCTCCACTGCAGCGCTCCACACAGCTCCATATTACATATCTGCACCACCTGTCCATTGTGCGTTCTCTGAACGTGCCTTCTCTGTCTTCTCTCATGCATTGGCAGGAACCTTATCAACATTTCTTTCATTTATTTCTCGCCATATTATCCACATTAATCTCTTTCCTTTGAATTTAATTGTGCAGTTCGAGGTCTGAATCACAGTGAGCCACTGAGAGCATTAGAGGTGTTATATGGCCACATTAAATTTGTCAGCATGTGGTACACAGGCAGAAGACGTCTTCCACTGTTTCAGTCAAGTGCTGCATTGAAACTGTTGAAATGTGCAGTGAAATATGTTCATCATGGATCACATCATTACATTTTCTCCACCGACTGCACAAAGTGTTTTAGTTAAACGCAATCATGCAGTGAACACACTTTAAATAAACAAAATATTGGAGGGAGATAATGTATATTTTGTTGGCACTGTGTTAATAAAACAGATTAAATGTATCCCTACAGGTTACATTTGTCTCATTTACATTTTTTTGGGTTGACAAATTAACTTCTTAACAACTAAAACTATACTCAAAACTATACTTTATAATTTGGAGTGAAAGGAAATACACATAACATTTTTTGATAGTCTCTCCTTAATACAATAAAACCCAATAGCAGTAAATTCAAGGGCCAGAGCAAGTTTAGTATTAAAGAATTGTATTTTTACATTGTTCAAACCATTTAATGTGACACCATTTGGCCACAGTTGTAGCATAGTTGTACATAGATCTTCTCCACATTGTCTGCTAACAGTGTGTCTGATGCTCTGAATTTAGGCAGAGGAATTCTGGCAGTGTTCTAAATTTACAAACGCTTTATTTTGCAGTCAGAGTACGCTCTGCTGCTCGGACGGCTGCCTTACAAACCTACGTCGCTAGTGTTTGGATGCTATTTTTTTACTGTCCAGATTGACCTGCTTCAGGCTGCGGTGATGCACAAGAATACCCATCAGCTTCCAGTACTACAGTTTGTCCTGACCTCTGACCTCCACATAGATAAATGGGAAATGATATGATGAAACTTTCCCTGTAGGGATTAAATAATTAATTATTCAGAATAACATCTGCTGATAAAATGAAACATTCATCTTTATCTCAGATGTCATACTTCTGGTGCTGCACAGTATAGTAATTACCATGTCAGAGTTGTAAAATACTATGCATAAGTTCATCAGGCATTGTTGAATTACCACAGGAAATGCAAGAAATTAGGGCAGTGATGTATTGTGTGATGCTTTATGCTTTTATTTGCATTTTTCTACCTTTTCACACCTCCTTCCCCATTTGTGTCTGTTGTTGACTGTGGTGATCTAAAATTTCTTGTTCTAACCAGATTACTTCTCAAAACACAAATAATTACTGTTTAATACAACAATCAGTGAAAAAAGTAACACCTGCATACTGACCCCAAGCCACAAAAGTGTTTTTTTTTTTTTTTTTTTGTTTTTTTTGATAGATTTTGTGGTTTGGGGAGTGTGTTGTGTGTTGTTTTGCTTTTCAGTGGCCTCGCACCTGTATTAGATGTGCATATAATTATACCTCTTCACTTAACACCACAATTAGACCTACAATTGTATCCTATTTTCTGTGGCAGGAGTAATGCCACCTAACTCTTACTTGCACTTTTATTCAAGTAACTGGATAACAATTTGAATTATTAGGGATATTGTACATCCATGATAATAAATATATTTTGAATGACCAGTCTTGTAAATTGGAGCTCTATTTCCTGGTTTTATATAATTTCCATTTCCCTCAATTAGAATGTTCTCAAAGAGTAGTGTTGTGTATTTTCTTTGCCCTGCAGCTCTTGTTAATATCTAATATGTTAATGTGTGAAGTCCCATTAACTCCCGTTGTTGGTCTTTGAGGGTATAGCAGTTCACATGGAGCAGTTTCTTTTCACCAGACCACAACGTCAGTTTGTGAGGTCTGGCTGTGACTAGATAACTGTCAGTTTCAACTCAACGACCATCACCAACCAAACCGCTACAAAGGCCTGTGATACATAAGGATACGTTGAGTTTAGATTACAAATACCATACCGCAATGTCAAATTATTGTTTTTCAGTGTTTTGTTATAGCTTTTTTTAGAAAAATGTACATTGTGGCGGGGAAACTAATGAACACAGTGTAATCTGAATTATACTCTGGTATTTACAAATCAGGTTGCATTATCCAGTTAGTCAGTCTAGTCAGCCTTCATGTTGCCCACTGACCAGTCACAAAAGTTCATCTTACCTTGTCCTTAAACTCTGACAGATAGAGGGTAGTTTAGATGGAGGGTATCCTACTGTGCTGTTAGGGCAACACAGCTCCTAGCAAGAGGCTCGTGTCACTGTAGATGCTGTATGTGCAGAGGCCTGCTGCAAAGGAATCTGCAAAGGAGAGCAAGATTTGTTGTGTGTGTAAGGTAACTGCAGAGGAAGCAGAGCAGACAGCATAAGCCTATATCACATAATACACCATAATGGAAGAAGCAGGACTGAGTTTCATTTAATCAGCTCCACCCCAAATGAAAGTTGGGACCCTTATCCTCCTCAGGTTACTTGAGCATGCTGTTACTTTCAGTGAGTCCATAAAAGGCAACTTTCACCAGATCAGCCTGTTTCCTGTTGACAAGCCAGCACTGTGTCTCTTGCAGTAGGCAGCCAAAGAGCCAAGTTTTATTAGTGGACACTTGCCCTTGGGGACACAACATGTAATCCCTGCTGTGTAATCCACACAGTACTTTCACTGATGCGACAATGCTAAAAAAAAGTCACCCTATCTTTTATGGTTCCATTGCACTGGACTCTTAATTTCCTGTCACCACTTTTACCACATGGAAGGAAGTCCTCCAAGATACAGCCAAGTCAGTTAATGTGGAGGCCTCACAATGTGGCGTCAGGACTGCATATCCACGGAGAAGATGCTCACATGGACTCCCACCCAGAAGAGATGGCATCTCAGAGATGCAGCTAAACCTCATGGTCCTAATGGGGCAGTTCATCTGCAGCTGGACACACCAGCTTCTACAGAATGGATTATTTTGACTGCTGGAGCATCACATATAAATTCCTGAGTATTTAACTTGCACATTTGGATCTCATTGAGAACTTGGCCCCAGATTCAGCCTTACTGCAACAAGGAGGAAACCATCAAAGCTTCTGGTTGAACCCAAGAAGTGTTCCAGACCACAGAGGGCCATAAGGTTAGAGGTTAAGTTCAGTGACACCACTGAAAAGTCAAAGGCATCACAAATGTTAAACCTTTTGGATATGCCCAGGTGAGATCCCTTTGACTCATATGTCCTGGACTAGATGGAAAAACCAGGATAGTGGCTGTCCAGGTTACCTGACCAATGCTCCTTCCTCATCCCACTAGGTGATAAAGATCATGATCACACTTTTAATAATCCAACGCCCTCTGGATGGACTTTCTCACCAATTTCAACTGAAGAGGATGGTTGTATATGAAAGCCAAGCCTTTGATGCACTGTGGTGACATCATACCCATTTATGTGAACCCAGTTAACTTTATGAGGATTAATCTCAGAGGCATGTGTTGCTGAGAAAAACCTTCCCATCACTGCATCCATTCTTCCCTGTATTGTCCCTTTTGGTCGTGGTTGCCATTTTCTGTGAGAGACAACAGTGACAAAGGATTGATTTAGCTAACAAGCCACGAGCTAATGATGGAAATACTTCAGAGCATTGGCAGCACAAAAATAGTGAGCACGTAGATCTGACAAGTGTGAATAAGTGAGGTGAAACTCAAGCAGTATTCCTGAACATGAATACAACATACGCTGGTTATTGTTGTAATGGCTTTTTGTGTCACATCAACACATCAAATTAGACACAAGTATTTTTTTATATTTGTATAGGATCTCTTTTTTTTTAGAAGAAGAACACTAAGACCACAGCAACGCATAACTGTATTTGGTTACAGACAGACAAACAGTAACCATGTTATATAATTTGCCATAGACAATGTCATAAAAGGTGAGAGGAGGAGAACGAGAGAGAACAATAAGATTAATGGCCCTGATGTCCTAATGATGTCTTCGAAGAAGGAGACAAAAAAACAGAAGGAGGTTCAGAACATTGAGCGATAAACAAAGATGTCATCTTTTCTCCTGGGAGCGTGAGGATGTCTGAGCGAGCAACAAACCTTTCCTCTGGGTATGTCTAATATACTACAATCTGACAACAGTAACTCAAAATGGCAATTATTAAGATCACAGAGGGCAGGTAATGATGTGCTGTGATTTGTATTTCCATTAACCTAAATTATGCACCTATCTCACATTTGTCCTAATGGATCACAGTGCAATGACGTCCATTGACGTCACGTTTGAGATGATCCGCATTGCAGTCGCATGCAAATTTGTGCATGCCAGGCTTTGTGTAAATGTGGAGCTCCCTTTTTTTATTGTTGCATTTTCCAACAAATAAGAGTAAACAGAGGCAGTAATATGCTCACTGGTTGTTGAACTAGTTGCGAGCCAAGCTGTGAAGATGTGCATAACTCCCTCAGCCCCCCAGGGACCCTGTATTTTCATGGGCCTGCCTCTGACGTCAATGCTCCGGCTGTCCTGTGGATTGTCAGAACAGACTATTCAGCTGGGGGGAGGGGACTGGAAGTCTCTGTGGTGTGTGTCTGCGGCATGTGATGTGTGTGTGAGTGTGTGTGTGTGTGTTTTTGTGCCTACATAGATGTAAGTATGCTCCTGTGTGTAAATGTGTTCATGTTTGCGTGTGCTTGCATGTGATCTGTAAATGTTTCACTTACATCTGGGGCGTGTGTGTGTGTGTGTGTGCAGCGTGCAAAAAGCTTGTACAGTGCCTTGAATGAGAAATGTGCTTAAGTGGATGAGGTCTGTAATGTGGGGGTAGGGGGTAAAGCTGTGTGTGAACAAGCACACACATGTCTGAAGATGTGCAGCTCTTACGTTGGGAGACAGAGGCCGTAGTCATCAGGAGGATGTTTGCTAAAAACAGCCGAGAGGGGAGAACAGTTAAGCATGGCTGCCGACCACTTCACTCTTCAGTCAGCTGTTGATCCCCCAGCGGACAATAGTAAAGCTACTCTTTCACCAACAGCCATGAGAACCCATTGCATGTGACACACACCTCTCCTATAAAGACAGATGAGATTTCAGCTTCTTTCATCATCACCTTTTTGATTTCCATAAATTTCTCTCTAACGCACGTGCTATCCATTCACAGATGGATACAGGATTTGGTGGCAGGATAATGTTGACAGAGAAAAGAGTATGCAGTGCCTGTCCAAATTGATACAGATCAAGCTGGGGAGAGCCCTGGCAGACATTTTGAGGTTTTTTGGGTCTTGTGGTACTTAGCTCAGTTATTCCAACAGTGTCCAAATAAATTAAAAAGATACTATGACATAAATTTAGCCACAAAATCCATCTGTTGATCTATCTGTCTGCCTTGTGGCCCTCTATAAAATACAGCAAAATGCTGCTTGCATATTAATGCATCAGAAATAATAAAAACTGTTAATGCTTAATGTACACTTCAGTAACAACAGCGCAGGAATCTTACAGTATGTTACTACTACTTTTATTTAAATAAACAATGCAAATACTTCTTCCACCGCTGTCCAGGACAGAATCTTCGCTGGAGAAGCTGTACTGCTGTAATTTGTACTTACACAGAACATTACTGCAGTTAGAAATTAAAAGTAACTGGAAACTTATTTAACACAATCCTGAAATGTCAGGGTGAGAGTAGTGGTTTGGTAAACTAGTCCCACCAGAGACGCCAGGCAGCAACCAACAATGTGTCCCTAACAAAATGCAGCTCGCTTTGTGTACTTAAAATAGCACAGGAAACATCTGACAGCTCAAGATTTGCTGGGATCATTCTGTTGCCTTTGTGTTATTTTCCAACTGTTAATCTTAAGTACGACTCCTGTGTCTCATACATATAGAGACACATTCAAACAGAGTACACATATTTTTTTTTTTCTAATAGTTTTCATCACTTTGTTGGAGTAGCATAATAGAGTTGAGGTTTGCCAAGTAGACTAATTTTAAACACAGATATTGGTTTAATGTGACAGGTCAAGCTGGTCAGACACTTCCTGTTATGTAATAATTATGCGACTGCTCTGCCACTTTGTGGAGCCATGGATCAGAGAGGTTCACTGGTGGGTCACAGACAGAGTCGTGGCATCCCTTGTGATCTACCACATTTCCACATAAGTTCTTCATCCATAACCGTCACATAAGCTCATAAACCTCCAGTCACGAATTTTGCAGGAAACGTTTTAAAGCATTTGTTTTCTATCTAAATTTCCTTGCTTAAGCAACTTGAAGTGCAGGAAGGAAGTACAAAGGTGAGCCCTGAAGGAGCTGACAGAGCTCTGAGTGCGTAGTGAACTCCTGAACTTCTTCTTATTTGTTTTATTTTTATGTGTGTGTGTGTGTTACTTTTACAGTCTGCTTTATTCTTCCTTGTTAGTTTCATAATTCTGAATAAAATCTCATTAATTTTCAGAATATAAAAAACCATGAATATAGAGGTTTTTATGTATATTTTTCAGATCATTGCATCTATCCTAAAATTTAAAGACTGACAATTTGTTACATGTTACTTTCACCAAAATGGCAAATGTTTTTTTGTCTCTCACTTAAGCATCACCTGCAATCACCCTCCCATATTCCTGAGCACCAGAAAATATTAGATGAATAGATGTAACACACTTACACTTTAAAAGAATCAAAAGAGACACACACATGTTAAATTAACTATTTGATGTGTTACCTTAATTTGGCAAGTAAGCAAGTTGTTTCTACTTTTAAGGGCTTTTCTCATCAGGCTCAAATGGGAGGAAAGGTGACAGTGTGTGTCAGACAGAATCCATTATGTTATACGTGACCTCTGAATGGACCAGCTGCTCGAGAGTGTAGGAATGCCAGTGATTGATAGCGTGCATGCTGACGTAACCCACCGTAGCTCCCACACCTCTCTCTCTCTCTCTCTCTCTCTCTCTCTCTCTCTCTCTCTCTCTCTATCTATCTATCTCTCTATCTATCTCTCTCTCTCTCCCCCTCTCTAACTCTTGATATGATCAGTATGTAATGCTGTGACCATGAGGGAGCCTGACACACTTTATGCTGTATCATGTTGCCGACTCAGAGCTGTTTAGGTGCACTGTGAGCACTCATAACGTGAGCACACATCTACAATGGTAGCATAGGGAGCTCATTCTATTTGGGACTTACTGTGGGATCCTCACTTGAACAATTTACACAGAGAGAAAAACAAATCAGTTACAATTTACATACATGTTGATAATTGATGATATTTTTGTACATGTAATCTGAACTAGGATCTCTATGTACACTGTATATAGTGTGTGGTTTGTCGATTTATGATACAAAATTAGTTCCACGTCAGGATTGTTTTGCTCTACCAATGTACTGTAAATGAATTATGTGTCTCTTTTATACATGGTTATTCTTAGTGGAAAATATAAACATGAGTGGTGATGCATTCCTTGGCTTGTTTTAAGGCAAAAACTGTGCAGCGTGGCCTTAAAGACGTCAGATAAAACTCAAACTGATACAGGAAATCCTTTGACATTTTAACACTTGAACTATCTCATCTAACATTGGGGTAATTCTGTGGTTAATTGTGCCATTTTCTAATTTGAGCTTTGTAGAAGCCAGATGATTATTCATCATTCTTATAACTGTGCATCTGTCTGTTCAGCCTCCATTGTTGTTTTCTCCACATTGTCCTTCCCAGTCAGTGCAGAATGCAAAATGTTCTTCTGGTTGACCTGAATTTGAGGTTAATTTGATTATTTTTCATCATTATCACTATGGGACTGAATATTATTATTATTATAGGATTATAACTCTACTCCACTATTCTAGTGAGCACATCTAGTCTAAATATTTCAGTTTCACTGCAGCTGTGCAGTCTTTGCAGTGATTTACAGAGTTAGGCCTTTGCTGAAGGAATGTACTACATTGATTTATTTTATCATGCCCATTCAAGGCGATATTTACAATTATAATTTATGTAAATGTATGACTGAGTTGGCCTGGTGAAATAAATCAATTGAATACATTCCTTTTGTAAATGCAAGTCTCTGCAGATATTTGAAGTCAGGAGCTGAAATATCAACAGTGATTCGGGAAAAAGGCAAAAAGACAAATCTTATTTTACTTCAGACAAAAGAGTCTTACGTAAAGTCTCAAGCTAGATAAGACACTGACAGACCTTGGTATGATCAGTGTTGAGACTGTCTCTGTTTGCTCTCTCTCACTCTCACACACACGGACACACATTCTTTCTATTTTCTGTTCATTAAATAATCTTTTCTTATGCTGCACCACAATGAAAGTTTGTCTTTGAATGTTTGACGCTTATAGATTGTGTGCTTGACACCAGTAGTTATTCTCTTTCTGCCAGGCTTTAATGAAAGGCTGACCTGAATGAAGGTGCTTGTTGGACACAAGCCATTCATAAAATGTGGTTGAGTAAAACCCAACCTAACCCCGCAGACTGATTCCTGATTTTAACTCTCTCCGTCTGCTCAGTGTCTGGTCAGGGTCGTGCTCTGGCATCCCTAAAGCAGGGGAGAATCCAGTGTCTTGCTTAAGGGCACATCGGTAAGACAGCAAGCTGCTTTAACCCTCGGTTCCCAAAGCGCCGTGCTGCCCATTTTCGCTCAGTACACGCTAAAGTAGACGCTTCATCGCTTTCTCCTGCCATGCTGTAAATTCGGAGGTTGTCGCCGTCTCCTCCTTGACCACTGAGTCGTGGATCAGGAAACAGCAGCGTGTCTCTGGAGAGCGCTGGGCATAAGGCTCGGCCCCTTTTACGCAGCCAAATTCAGGAACAGGAACAGCAGCTCAGCAGCGTCAGGAGTGCGTTTCTCAGACGCGTCAAATGCGCAAAAACACCGGAAACAGTGATAATGTAACCTTCAAATTGAAATATATGTGTAGGTAAAAGTTTGCTGGATTTTGTTGATTATATTGGTAATCGATATATTTTCTTAGCGGTCGACACACAAGCACCCTGACGTGTTGATTCGTGCCTTCGTGAATGTTTAAAGTATTGCTTCACGTCGAACAAATATTTACATTATGGAACTTCTTGGAAAAATCTATAGCTTTTATTCTGAAAATTAGAGAGGAAGTCGTGCCTGATTGTTGTGGCTGACTTGACATTGGTGCGCTCTTGTCTCTCCCTCTCTCCCCGTGTGTGTATGTGTGTGTGTTTACTCCCATTTCTCTGTGTCTATGCGTCGTCGTCTCTGCTCCTCCAGTCTGTTGCTGCACATCCACAGCGGAGCCACCACGCCGAGGAGGCGGACCGACTGTAGCTACACCTCGGCCAGCGGTGCTGGGTTATAGCGCTGGTGGAGGGGGGGTGGGGGCAGTACACTGCTCTTCTTGCCCTTCCTAAACCGTGCACAGCCTCAAGCATTGAGGACACCATCATCACCCCAACGTGTCCTGGAATAGTTTTGCGTTTTTGCCCAGACGCACCAAGTTGCAGCTGCAGAGGCGCACTTTTCTCCGTGGCTCCTCTCTCCTTTTGCGCTCACAATCCGACATGGAAGATGGTCCGTCTTCAACAAGCTGTTTCAGAAGGTTAACGGACTGTTTCCTGGGTGCAAGTAGGTATTTTTCAATAACAATTGTAAAGTGTAAGAGAAAAATTATAGCTGAAATTTACGCAAAGATTTAGACCGCTTCGACTTTTCAGTTAAAGGGGAGTGAATCGCAAAAACATGGACATATTTTGGATGTATTATTTCTGCTGGTACTGCAGGCGGACGCTATTTTCCCGTTTGTCTACTCAACTTTATGAATGACCGATTGATAGCTGATCTAGATGGGTGGGAACTTCGTTGGATGGGGACCAGGCAGGACTGCAATTCGTAAAATCTAGCGCGCGTCTCACCGGTCTTTTTCAATTTTTGATAAAATGCTGAGCGGAATTGTGGATCCCGTCTCGGATTTGAGCAGGTCCGGTCTGTCACGGAGGGGGCAGTCAGCAGTGCTACAATAAGACATGGAATCAAAAAGCGAAGCGAAGTCTGAACTAGAGTTATAGAAAGTGTAAATACTGGCTATTCTTCAAGAAAAATATTCGTACAGAAAATTGAGTTCAGGGTTAAAATGAAATTATAATCCCCCATAAACTCTTAGAACTATTAATATTCATATAAGACTCATAGTATCCGTGGGTTTCTTATTCCATGCCTGTGATGAATATTTAGTGTCCTACTAAAATTCATTCTAGCTTTTATCTCAACTGTTGTGCGCATTTTTCAGCTCAATGATAATAAACATCAAATGCAAATATGCTCAAAATTGAACATAATGTATATTAGAAATACACTTTAATATTTTGAGATTTTTTTTGCAAGCATTAAAAAATATGCAAAATAATTAGTAAATGCACTTGTAATTTCATGGCACAAATATTAGATCCCCCTATAAAATACTAACATTTCCTTTGCATGTGCTACTCATGTGCTACTGCATTTACAGTGCTTGTTGCATATTTTAGAAGTTTAACTGGTGTTGTATCTTTGTGATTTTGCTGTGGGACCTTCTAACTCAGGACTTTATCATTTCTGTGTTTCCATAATTTATTCTGTCTGTGTGCCACATGAATAATTCTGTCAGTGGCTCCAGTTGTTTCAGTGGCACCTCAAGTGACCTTTAGTGGCAACCCTGTAATAACAAGTTAGCAGTTTGGGGCCTGGGATACAGAGTGATGCCAAAGTACGCACATAGCAGTAAACTGCAGTCATGGAATGTATTATTGAGGTACAGTGTGTAGGTATCCTGCCCTCATGCTGACCAAAAAAGGACAAGAATTTCAGATTTCACAAAGCCTTCCACAATTCCAATTTACAAAACAGCAGTAGATGTGGGTGGCTGTCAGAGTCAAATACTTTAAAGTAACATCTGCTGGAGGATGAGCTGGAACATTCATCTTTCTTTTACTATTTGTTTGATATTATAAACAAACCATTCGCAAATATGTGAGAGAAAGCTTATCACTGACTGTCCTGTTCACTTCTGTCGTAGTCGTGTGTTTGTGTGAGTATCATAGCCCCTTTTTTTCCAAATGTTGTACAGCTGTCAATTAATCTGGGTTAAACGTAGGATTAACTTGACACACTGTGCCTTCTCACTGCGTGTTTCCCTCTGATTGGTTTGGAATCAGGGAATAATTTGATTATATTTTATCCAAGGCTTTTTGACAGTGATAAAAACACACAAATGCATGCATTTCTGAACCAGAATACAAGTCATATGCTCTGTATGTTTTTACAGCACTGTTTACTTAGACTGCTTTCTACAAATATTAGACATGTGATAGATCACTTTTAATGTAACCATTAGTGAGTAAAGGAGGGCTTTTTCTGTGGTAAAAAGCGCTGTTTTGTTTTCCAGCAACTGATGGTATGTTTATCCTCCCATCATTGTTTGTCCTTTCTGTAATGGGACTGGTTGCTGGACTGTCCGGTAAAACCAATGTTCCCCTGAGAGACAGACTCTAATTTCTAAAGACAACATGTTGGCTCATTCACCCCCTGGTTGCTCATACAGTTCTCAGCAGTGAGTTTGTAACTTCACGTCACAAGAAAATATATATGCATGGGTGTGTTTGGGTGCATTGTTTGTGGATACTTCTGGTCAGTATCAGAGGTCAGTCTGGGTCACGCTTAATGTGATCTCCCAGGCATTTTCAAACCCAATTGGTTGTCGACGAATTGCTTAACTCAGTAAAGAAGGCTGCATTGTCAGGCAGGAAGTGCTCACGCTGGACATTTCCTGTCCCACCACATGCCTTCTCTCTCCACAGTGAGTGTTTCTCTCAGCACTGTCACTGAACATAAAAATACATATAGCTCTGCAATATGAAAATTAAAGCCTGATTGAAATCTGAATGGCTAAATAGTTCCAGACCAGGCTGAGCACATGCCAAATAGTTTCTCTTTGTGATTTGTCTTCAGTGTTTATTTAAACTCTCAGGAAATTCAAGCCAAAGAAAATTAGTTTGTTTGCGGTTTGAACCCTTTTTTATATCAAGATCTGTGCAGGACTGGATAGGTGCCAGGGCACAGTGCGCGATCCGAGCGGGGAAACAGATGACATTTTCCTCAAGGCGTCCGTTGACCCCTCATCAGCTTGTTGTGGGTTGGTATCTTAGGGGATGGGAAAAGGCCACATGCATGTAGATTTCTTTACAACTTGTCCTCGTGTCAGGGCTCATAAAAGAACACGGCAGTGGAGAAGACGCAAGGATCTGTGGTTCTCATTATTGGAGTCCCAATTGGCCCCCTCTGCAGAGCGGCTGCAGAGTTCAGCATCAGTCCAGATGTGGAGCGGGGAACATGACCCTTGATTACTGATGTGGCTCGGGAGGGGTGGGCGGGATCTGAGGCTGTGACTCAGTTGAGGCTCATTATCAGCGGCGTTATTGGCTGTGTGATCTTCCACCTCTGGCTGTCGTGCCGTTTCCTCTCAGTAAGGGAAATGCACAAGAAAGTTTTGAGTCTTGAGTTGAGGGTTGACCTGCAGTGTGTCTTTGACCACACCATTCAGCTGTGAATCAAGGGACATGCCTTATCTACATCTCAGTTTGCCATTTATAGCCCCTACCCTTTACGTCTAATGACCTGGACCATGGAAGTGGAAATAATGCAAATTACATTTCCATGGAAATCTGTGTGTGTGTGTGTTTGTGTGTTAGAGAGAGGTGTGATCTTGCATGTTTGTGCAGTGGTGTTTGTTTTTGCCATGTGGGGGTGTGTCTCTGGAAGTGATGGGCCTGCAGTAAAAGTCCACGGTGAAACAGCGTTTTCTTATTTTGACACCTTTTCACTGACTGGTGTATTGATTTAGCCACACTGGTCACCTCACCCTTGGCTGTTGTGGAATGTGGGGGGTGTGTATATGTGTGTAGTGTTCACCTGTGACACACACAGCCAGCTTCACGGACACAGGCTCAATGAATAAATGAGGTGAACAGTGGAAGAGGAGTCATTTTCATCTTCAGTGTTTGCTCTTTTTTCCTCTTTGCCGCTCACCGAATGTCAGTCTTGGACGCTGCACTTCAGCCCTCCCATAGATAAGATAAGAACCACATGCTCTTCCCACCTCCTGGCAAGGGAGTCCCAGGCGGACCTGCTGACGCACGCACCCCGCAGCAACCCCCACCCCCTTTCCTGCCTCAGCTTCATGTCAGGAGAGTGAAAAGTAGTACCTTGGCAGCTTGCCCTTGACTCCCTGCCAGAAGGAGTGCGCTTCTAGAGAAGTGGTCTTTTCCCTTTTTCTCTCATGTGCATTTTTCATCTATGTGTTGCAGAGGAGGAACATCTTGCTCACTAAACATCGTCACTGCTGGAGTCAGCCTCTGCTGTTGACATTGCCGCTCGACATCGTCTGACAAGAGCACTGAAGACACGTTCTCCTCTGACACACAGATAGTTAACTGCTTCATAGGAAGTACAGATGAGTGATGGAGATGGGTGGAGCTGGTTCTTGCAGTTAACAGCTCTTGAAATGTTCCTCTATCTGTGTGTGTGAACTTATTGTTTCGGTTAAAGCAATACTTTCTTTTAAGAATTTGCAGTATTTCAGGAAAAAAAATCTGTCTTGCAAACTTATCCATTTCTAACCCTGATGCGCCTAAAATATTGGTAACTCAAATGTATACTCCTGGTCTAATTAAGTCACACCTCATCCTCAGCCACAGTAACCACTATCCTGCCAACTGAGTCAATGCCTCATCAACTTTCTCTCAGCTGAGCTGCCATGTTAAACAGCCTGCACACCCATGTTGTGTAATGTCTGTTGCGCCAAACAAGCGTCACCTACCAAACCATTTCCTACCTTAAACTTAATCATCTGTGTCCTCACACCTCAAAGGAGCCATCGTATTTACGGAACGTTAGAAAGACGAAAGATGTTTATCCTTGTGGTTAGCTCATAAACCGCTCACATCACACCGCTGCTCTAAATTTTTTGAATATAATTTTTATTAGATATAATGACATATGAGTAATTATGGTTAGCATGGACGTCTTTTACTTCTGTTACTTCAGCTGAAAATCACAAACACTGCTGCAGTATATGAAAAAATGACACAAAAATGTTATAGATTGCAACATGAATTTCAGAGCTGCCACAAACAGAGTCATTTTGTGCTCCAGTGACAACAGTTTTGGTCATCCATGACTGTAAATGTTTAAAGAGTAACACTAGTCTGACTATACCTGACATCACTGATGAGTGCTCCGTTGCCCCTGTAACCACGCCCAACAATGATGTCATGGTGTACATCTGTACATCATTGCCACAAGGTGAAAAGCTTAACCACTGGAGGTTTAAAATCAAACCATCTGACGACCATCTTTCCACTATTTTCTGCCATTTTATAGACAAAATGATCATTCAGTGAATCAAAAAACTAATTTGACTAATCAATAATATAAAAATCGATGATAGAAAAATTACCATTTCACCTCAGTGAGATCCTGATTGGATTGCTTTGGGTAAGAAGCATATCTTATTATACGTGGGTGAGTTTTTCTCTCATTCCTGACACTCATGTTGAGAAATTAGGATTTTAAAATAAAATCCTTTGTGTTAAAAAGAAGTAAAAGAAGAAGCTGATCAGTGGTCGAAGATATCTGCTGCAATCATCCTCTCCGTGCCTTAGCTCTCAGATGAAGACTGAAGGGATGACGTGAAGCGTGGTGTTGCTTCAAATCAGTGGCAGAGAAAGGCTGTGCAAGCTTAAATCAAACAAAATGTAAATGTCACAGTAAGGACAGAGAGAGAAATGAGGCCTTGCTTCATGGGGGTTCCTTTTCTCTTCCTATTCTCTAAAGAAGCTTCCTCTGAGGCTTTTCCTCTTGTGTGCCATTGATAAACGTCAACCTGCAAAATGTCTTTTTATGACGACTCATCATAACTGACTCTGTGTCAGGTGCTTGCTTCAGTACTTTAAAGCTGCTATGCTAATACAGAGCATGAAAAAAATGTACTCACAGTACATTTTATTATACGATGGAGTGAATTACTTAACAGTTAACAGCATCTCTACAAGCCATTTACTTTTCCATATAAAATCAGAGCATGCCTAATTGATTTCCTTAATAAAAAATGCTCATAAAATTGAATTGGAACTCCCAAAAATTCACTAATTTAAAGCTCTGGATGTTTTGATGCCTGAATTTCCATATTAATACTACAAACTGGTCACCCAAATTGTCTGTGAGCACATTCCCCGTCAAACAGGAGCGTGTTCATATTGATAGACCCAGACAGACGGAGACTAGTTTGGCCTCCCCTTCCCGGTCCCAGGGTGTGGTGTGCTATAGTCAAGATAAGTGTTATGCAACAATACCTCACTGAATGAACTCAGGCTTCAGTTTTTACACAGGAAGCCCAAGTCTGAGTCAGGCACCAAAATCTCTGCCAACACTCATGAACATGCTGCACAACAAACTACTTCCCGCCTATACATTTGTCTGAACAAGCAACTTAATTTGACTAAAACTCATTTAAGCACAGAGGTGGGGAGTAAATGAGTACATTTACTCAAGCACTGTATTTATGCACAGTGTCAAATTACTTACTTTACTTGAGTGTTTTTATTTTATGCTGCACTTCCACTCTACTACTCTACAGTAAATCAGTATCTTACATTAAACTAAACTTAACCCAAGTGTTTTTGTTTGTGACCCCCCACAAAAAGGTAGTGTCAGTGGCATAATATTTCTCAAAAAATGAGAGGAAAGACCCCCATATCATATCTTGCGCCCCAGTTGAGGGAGTCTGACCCTAGTTTGGAACCACTTGAAATAACTAGCTCTATAACTAGAACTGGATCAAGACTTAATATGACAGATCTAAAAAGAACCTGTTAGATGAGGATTTAGAATTCTTTGACGTTGTTATTTTGGTTTGTGTTCGACGTGTCAAACATGTTTCTCTATCATTATGCCTATTAGACTCACATGAAAAGCATTTTGTGCTTATCTTGATGACGCCATTGTCTTCAGCAGCGTTGGCCCATACAGTATATGGTTGGCCCCAGTGGGAAGGAAAATTTCACTGAGGTTTGACAAAATAAAAGAAAAACTCTGGTCAAACCAATGACCAAGCCATTGCTTCTACCACAGCAAACTGTCTCTCTCTCTTTCTCTCTCTCCTGATTGAGTGAGCACATGTGGTTCCCAATGGGGTTAACCATTCTGGACCACAGCATGTGGGACAGATCTGGCTACACCTTTGATTACCCGCCGTAGTTGCAGATGCGGGACACTGACGCATCCCACAGCTCTGAGTGTCACTGTGGTCACATTAGGTTGAGCTGCGGCTCTAAAGACTTCAGAGGGAATCAAAGGGAAAGCCTTTAAGGTCGGCCGAAAGTAGCAGGAATGTTCAGAAAAAAAGTGCTATCAATCACCATCCTGCTGTAATATAGTGGCTGTCGGGTCAAACCAGTCATTCCTCTGGCTTCTTTTTCCAGAGTGCTTTAATAGAGATTGACGATATTTACATTTTTAACTTTTTCCAATAAACACAGATTTCTGACCTGATACAGGTTAAAACATTTAATGTGTCTGGATGCTACCACCGAAGTTTACCTGAACTAACTGTGATGCTTTGAGTAGATACAGGCACGTCTTCATTAGTCATTCACTGAAAGAAATGTTTAAATTCTTTCAACAAAATGTCAAAGTTGTGTAATTTTGATTTGACATTTTCAAATATCTTTGGTCTTACATTTTGAGGAAGTCAACCCTTGAAGGCTTTCCTGTCATGTGCGCTGTCTTCCGTTAATGCATCATGATCTTGTATTACATTGTCATATGTCTTCCCCATAAGCATTCAATTACACCATCAAGATAAGATAGTTTTAAAGGATAAGTGTGGTGATAGTCTGATATAGGTTATTGCCCTGTGCAGCAGAGCACCATTGTTGATCAAACACTAATAAATGCATTGAGCCACACTGGGTAGCATGTTTTGTCATTACAATGAACACAGGCACTGTACTTTATTTTGAGTCACTCCCCAGAAACACTGTCTTGCTGCCTAATCACTAGTGCAACAAATGTGTATTAATCCACAGCCGAAAATAGTCCCCAACAAATGCACTATTTACTCTAGTTTGAAAAATGTTTGATTAAAACACTTAACTTATACTGATTAGCTGACAGATATACTGTATTGTGCTCCCCTCTCTTTATGATGTCAGTAAAACATTATTTTTAGTCATACCATTACCATTGCCATTTAGTCCATTTAGATTATGGGTTGAGTTAAGCATCAGAAATAAACAGTAGCTGTTCTGGAGAGCCATGGCTTGCTTCAGAAACTTATCACAGTTTTTGCTGGTGTGGATTAATAATTTCAAGCACAGGGATGTACCCAGGACTCCATTTTATTAACCACTATATACCCACTGCAAAATTCTTATCACTGCTGTCTGTTTTTGCCCGTTGGAAATAGGACATTTGACTATTTTTGTTCATGTGCACACATATGATTGCTAAATCATTTTCAGAGCCCATCAACACAAAACTTGTATTCATAAATTCATACAGCCTCTTTGTTTTTTCTTTTTTTGTGGTGTCACTAATCACAGTGCCTTCTTTGTGTGTCAAATAGGACAAAGTTGTAAGGGTCTTTTGCAGTGCTCCCATTTTTACTCCTCTCTGTGTGTCTTTCTGTCCCCTGCAGCTCCCTTCACCCCCCTCCTTAACTTTCTCTCATTTATTAAGCCGTATTCTGCCGATGTGCGTCAGAGCTGGCTGGGAGTCTCGTGAGGCGTTCCGCTCCTGAAGAGCTGTGTCTCGTGTCTGGACAGCGTCAGACCGCAGCGTCCTCCACCCCCCAAACGTACCCCCACCTCTGTTTGCCTTATTTGCCTGCAACCACAAGCCTGCTTAACCCACACACACACACTGAGCAGATGATCCATCGTAACCGAAGATCAAATGATCTGTTCTGGGGGAATAAATCAAAGGTCGTAGGTAGCTGCCAAGACTGTTTACCAGAGTCAGGAGCACTTTGATTCTAAAATTAAATTAAATTCAACCATGTAAAGATTCTTCCTAAAATGAAAGTTTTAAACACTTTTTACTGACATACAACAGGTTACCTGCAGCTGAAGTGGATGCTTCTATCTCCTGCATCTGGTCTTATTTTGTCATCTGGCACAACAGTCGAGTGTGTGCCACCCTTCACGTACTATTCTGTTGTCCACAAGTGTCTGTAGCCATTCACTACCCTGATATCATACAGGATTTCAGACAGACGACCCACTTAGTAATATTTTCATGCCGTGTGTGTGTGTGTGTCTGACGGCAGAACACATGCTTTCCAGCTGCATGTCCTCCTGTGATTCATACTTCAAGGGAGTCTACACAGATGCTGCTGATAACCAGACATTTCGTGAGAGAGCAGTATAAAAATGATCAGGGCTGTCTGAATACAACGGCCGTCTTTTCTACTGTTATCTGACGCATACAATTACTGTGTACCATATGGTAACATGTAAATGCAGCACTGCCATAAGATTTGTTTTCCTTTTCAGGAATTATTACTTTTGGTTGCATTGTATGTAAGTGCTAAGTTCACAGTCCCCGTGATGAGATGACGTCTCATGGCTGAATGTAGACAGTTACAAGTCTTTGTTTTAGACACACGCTCCATTTGCGTGAGTGACCTAAACATGATGGTTTCCTAGTGCATCATGACGGCCTCTCAGACGCCAGCGGGTATATTAAAAACAACTTTCCCTCAACGATGGTCTGGCAAATGGCTTTTTTCCCTGACAACAAAGACAGTAAACAGCAGCACTTAGCGAGCTCTCAAGAACCTAATTGCCTATTAAGCACAATCGAGTCCTCCTTTATCCTGCTACCTCTGTTGGGGGCTCCAGTCCCTGGAGACACAGCTTTACAGTAAACATAAGTGAGCTAGCCTGGCTATCTGAGAGCTTTAGCCAGAAAATAGGCACTGCTGCCGAGCTCACCTCACAGTAAAGAGAAAGAGAGATGACCTTCTGCTGTTTCTAGCCTGTGGATTTGTTTGGGTGGCTGTCGGGAACACTGTGGGCCAGAGTGAGACATTATTTCCATCCTCTTATATCTTATATTTCTCTCCTCCACACTTTTCTACAATTTCCATGATTTTGTGCAACATCTCCCAGAGTCTCTTTTTTTTACGTTTTGCTTAGTCATGGATAAAGTTGTGTAGTGCATGAACTAAAAGGCGTTTTGTTTCTGTTCTCTTCAGGCTTGACAGATGAAAAAGTGAAGGCCTACCTCTCGCTGCACCCGCAGATGCTGGATGACTTTGTGTTGGAGAGTGTGAGTGCAGAGACGTTGGACAGATGGCTGAAGAGGAAGACCAGCAGCAGGCCTGCAGGTATACCCACTCCCACGCATGCACACATACACACACACACAGGGACAAACATGGAAACACACAAATACTGCAGCTCTCTGGATCAGTGTGACATAATGATTGGATCAGGGGATTTCAGTGTATTGACGCAGAGTTGTAATTTCTGTAATATTTTGATTTGGCTAAATGTTTGTACTTTTTAGCTCACATAATCCCATACGAGTTCCTGACTAGTCAACCACAAATACAGGCTGCCCTGAATATCTGCAGCCACGTCAATCTCTTGCTTTTATTGCGCTGAAAAACTAAAACCTTTTCTCTTAAAGACCAAAGGATAACTGGAGCCGAGACAGAGTGTGCCTCTGCGGGTTCCATTTATTATCCCGGCCATTTGCAGTACAAATCACTCATCTTCACATATGTTTCCTTTAATCGTCAGTGTGTGTGATAGACAGACGAAAGGGAGAGGGAATGGGCTTGTTGGGTGTTTTCGGGTCATTAGATGTGTTTGAGCGGGCCGAGCTGAGTCTGTGCCGTGCACTCCACACACAGCGGACTGTTTCTCAGACCAACCGCATCCATCAAGGGCCCACAGGGCTGGCACTCTGCCCAGTCGAGCTGCTGACGTCAGAGGCGACCTCCAGAGACATGCAGCCGGCTGAAGGGGGGCCCAGGGGAGGGGCGGGGATGGTGGTGGTGGTGGTGAGGGGCTGTGCTGGCTCAGGGTGTGGGTGTGTTGCAGTGAAGGGGGAAGCTGGCGGAGGATGGATTTGTCACATTTTGGAGCTGCTTTCTACATGAGGTCTGCAGACAGTAGTGTTTATTGCTGCCGTGCAGAGACTTTGGTCTCTCAGGTCTGATCCTGCAATTTGAAACAGTCTCCTGTGTACAGTATATACGTGTGTCTGTGTGTGTTTAGGTTGACAGGTAGAAACAGAGGCCCTAATCATTCTTGTTGGCGCCAAGTGGGAATAACTAATTTCTCCCATGTAGTTCAGGTCAGAGCAGATGAAGCCTGTGCAAGGCAGAACACTGATTGACAAAACTCACAGAGCAAAAGAATTTAGGCTCATGTGTTTGTTTCTTTGCTTGTGTTTGATTGGTTTTCAGTTATCATGAGTCATGAAACTAAATTCCCACAGTGCAAAGGTCATGTTTTTTCCCATGCTCAACAATATAAAGAACCATTTTGTTTACTAGAAATTACACATACTTACCATGACTGCTGGCTGTTTTTTCAAAGCATGTTTTAGTCTGTAAGATTTTTTCTTAGTGTTAACCTCACTTCTATTCAGCCACTGGTTTCCATTTATATCTGTGTAGTAGGAAAATCAGCTTGCAGGTACTTGAAACCTGCTTTAATCAGGCAGCCAATCACAGCGAACATAGTCAAAGTTATCATTGTACAGAAAACCAGATAGAAGTGCTGATTGATTTGAAAATTATGTGCTGCATTAGTGCACATTCGTAACATAAGTTTGACAAAAAAACTAAAGCAGACATGACGTTCATTATGATGGATCACACGTTTCAAAAACAGGTTTCAAATTTCAAAGTCGATTCTCATGTTGTCCAGTAAAGCATGCTAACCACTGACTGCCCGGAAGACAGAAAAAACTGTCTAGAGTGCTAGGACATGCTTTTCAAAGTGGTCAACAGTCATACAAACAAAATTACTGGTCCCCTAATATGTGTAAAGCTCCTGGTTAGATGGTTGCCCGTATCAATTTGTTGGATGAGGAAATACAGTGGAGGACCAGAGGCAGGCTTTATTTTGGCAACAGAAAGTTACTGAACTGAAACAGAAGCAAAATCTTTTTTCAGGGACATACTGTATCTTCTACTGTGTTTAAACGAAGAGAAACTTTATTTTGCTAATTTTCAGAATTTGCCCCCTGCATACTATATATTTCTCTCCAAAAATTCCTGTCAGTGAATCACTGACCATATTAGAAAGATAATAGGGGAGAGAGATGTGGGGACCACCAAGACGTTCCTATTTCTTAGATTTTAATTGTGTTAGATTTGGGAGTGTACCCGCACCTCATCTCTGCATGAGGTGAGGAGTTCCAGGCTCCTTGCTGCAACACCCAAATATTCAATTGAACTGTCAGCAGTCAAGCTGTATTGTGTATAATAACAGCACCAGGTTTTGACAAGGGAGAAGTAGTAGATGTATCCGTTTTGATCCATTTTTGGGGGAGCGAGTTAAATTGTCCATTAAGTCAGACAGTGATATGGGAGTTACCCCTCTGGGATTTATTCTAAATAAACAAGGTTATATTTATATTCAATTTATAAAAACTACTTTTTATTTAAATAAAACATTGTTTATATCCTTGTAGTCTACAAATACTTTGAGTGTCATCCGTTTATTTAAAAAAGTTTTGATTCTCATGTAAAATATTATGGAAATGACTTTGCATGTGTATTCTGTCTTGACCACCTGAGACTCACACTTGCTTAGTTAACCACATTGTTAAAATACATTACAAAGTGCCGGTATTGAACAATATTCAGCCCCTAGCTCGGTGCAGTTGGGCTCTTGAGCTGTGCGAGAGGCGACCAGGCCCACAGTGAAAACATCAGTAATCAGCCTGACAGCTCTCTCATTATGCCTCATGTCTCTCTCTGGGTTGATCTTTACATCACGTCAGTAGTATCACTCTGAGTCCACTTCCTCTGTTAGACCACTGTGAGCAGACACTTGGGCACCACTCTGAAGCCTCTCAGCATCTCTCTTTCAGTGGCTGTATCCACTCAAATGACAAGCACTGTCTAATTTCTGGTTCATCACACAGGCTGAATGGTCACTGTGTTGGGATGATGGCTGGAATTTGACTTGCAGATATATTTGACACATGTATGTATTTAATGTCCATTTTTGTAGTGAAACTTTTTTAGAGATCAGATTTTTTAAAATTCTTTTTATGAGTGCAACAGCAGCACAACCTGTCATCATGTGATCGTCACTGATAACCACTGCTTCCTGGAAGCCATCCCTGCAGCCAGTCCCGTTCTCACTTATCATGTGATGGACAACATTGGATTACATAAATCAGTTTGTCTGTACACGTACACTCATCCGTGTGTGAGTGTGTGTTTTTGCAAAGGTTGTGTTACAGCCTGTAATTCCAGAAAAAGCCCTTTGCATTTGCACATTTGTTATTGCAGTGTGGTAATATTAAAAATGTGCCTTGTCATCATAACTGAATTAGAGTTTTTTGTGTCTTTTTCTTGCTGCTTTTTTCTTGTTGTTTAGTGCTTGTATTTATGTATCAAGATGAGGCTTCAGCTTTCAAGTGAGATCTCGGTCTGTCCTAAAAGTTACAGAGCAGATCAATCTTACAGCAGCCTGTCACTATACATAGTGAGCAGAACACGATTTCTCAGAATCCCTGCTGATGTCATTTCAACCATCACACCTCTCTTGACCACTGTCCCACTGCAATGTTTACTTCACACCACACGCTGCTGTGGGGTAATTAATAAATCCCAAACCCTCCGCTGCTCCCATCCAGTGGCCCCTCGTTACTCATCTGTGCCTTCTGCAATGCACACACACTCACACACAGACACACAGTGTATATATAACAACTGTCGTTCAGTCAGGTCTGCACAACGCTTTTTAGCTCTGAAATTTCTGCTCGCACAAGTAAAGGATAGTCTGCAGCATGTTTGCTCTGATATTAACAGTGCACATGCTATTTTTTTGCATTTTTGTCACTGGAGTTTTTACCACTTCTGTATTTTGTTCATATCCTCATCATATATTTCCTCATTTCCCTCATTTCCAGTTCAGATCCGGTATAATCTGTCAAAATTAAATTATATCTGAATTTGGACTGGAACATTTTTCAGATTATTAATTTAATTGCTAAAATGTGAGTGTTAGTGAAAAATGACCATTTCATGTTTCCATAGCGCACATCATAGCTCACATTTGAGAGGCTGCAAAAAGATGATTGAAATTTTCGGCTGATAAGAACCAAATTTTCTGTCGACTACTCACTTCACCACCAATGTGAACAAAATCTGTCAGTATTCATGATGAGAACATCATTCACAATGTTGAATATCCCTGACAAACAGGACTGCCTGTCTGATTAGAATTAGTGGACTTTATGGAAGATGTGAAGTCTCCAGTCTCTTTCTGGCCTGGACTCCAGAGGGCAAGAGTTGGGCCAAGCTGTTAAGCAGCTGATACTGTTTCTCAGATGTGTTTGGACGGTAGTCGCAAGTAGACAAAGATTGGCTTGTGTAGCAGAAACTCACCACCCCACCACTGTGATAAGAGAGCTGTCTCACCTGCAGGGCTTTTTATCAGAGGGGAGAAGGAGGCCCCCTATGCAGTGCTTAGTGGGTGCAGCTTAAAACGGCTTAAAAACGGCTTAAAAAGAAGTGTGGTTTCAAATGACTGTATATGCTGTATATACTGTAAATTAGTCTCATTAGGATCTCAGTTTCTATTTAAAAGATATTTATAGATAGTATTAATAGTAAAAAAAAAAAAAAAGCCAGTGGAAGATGGGTGTGTAGGTGAAGAGAGCAGAGAGCATGGCTGAGAAGAAGAGGAACACTGCTGCTTTTGGCAGCTGCACATCTTCCATGGAGCAGGTCGATGCAGGACGAGCACTAGGTCGACACATATTGACCGCTGAGTCACTGCTAGCTGACCGTCCTGTGGGAGACTGTGTATCTGTGGCGGCAGATCAATAAAGCACCCATCAGGTATCGTGCACAGTAGACCCAGTTGACTGAGGGATTTTTCCTGGGTGAAAGGCCTCAGCTCAGGGTTACTGATGTCTTCTGGGTGCTTCTTCAAATCATTTATCACCACATCTCATCAAACAGTTGACCAGAGACCTTTGTGCTTATATGTGAACTGTATTGTGCACATACCTGGATAAAGAGTTGTGTCTCTTATTTGGTTTTGAGAAATCATCAGAAAGACTTATAAATCTGTATGATTATAGCAAAATTATAATCCAGATTATTTAGCCTTAACATTTTTTAAAATTCTTATTATGTACTTTACCTTAAACCATTTAAAGTGTTCTTCACTTTTTTCTGTGCAATATTTATGACAATATGTTATCAGTTTATCACTTCATCAAATGATCAAGTATTTATCAAAGTAACAGCAGTAGAACCCAGGAAGAATTCCACAACAACTAATGGTTGTCCTGTGTTTTTTGTTTGGTTTCATTACACACCATGAAATCAATATATGAAAAGGTTTCACACAGATACTCTTGTGTGGTGTGAAAAGGCTTTCACCATCTTGCTGTTATAGTGGTGATGGAACTGGAATAAAATTTCAGATCCAGTCTCAGGAGAGGGTTTTCTCCTGTCTGATGTCACTCTGATCCATTTGTTTTTCCAAAAATGGCCTGTGAGAGGGGTTTCTCTTTCAAGCTATAGCTGCTCCTCTGTTTTAACTGTTACATTGGTGCAAGATGCACATTCAAATTCTTGCTCTTGAGCAATACAAACAACCAATGTACCACAACAGAACAAAAAGAATTCCAATAGTATGCATAAAAAACATTAAATTGTGAATAATGACTAACTGCAATAACCATACAGCCCACTCAGTCTGTAAACAAAGCATGTTGTTATTAACATTTTGTGTAGGATTGTAGCCATAAACAGAAACAGGATGTGTACTGTATGTACTGGATGAACAGTACTGCACATGTTGACCTTATAATCATAATCTTCAGAGCACTGGTTTGCAAGGCAGAGTAACATGTATTCAGAACTGATACCTGCAGATTTAAAGCTGTACATCTCAGCTCTGCACACCTGAAAAACCTTTTGACTGAGGCTGTTCAGGTTCAGGAAAAGTTTGAAGGGAATGATAAAGTTACTAGAAGAGGTCTGTTCAACCTCTGCTGGGTTTGCTAGACAGTTGTGTTTAGTGTTCGGTGAGCTGGCAGTACATTTTCTAAGAACATGTCGGCCCTCTCCTTCTGTGTTTACTAAAAGCACAGCAGGTCTCTGAAAATATGGGGTGGCATTAGAACAGGCTACTGGTCTCTGTCCCTGTGCTGGTGGCTGACCACATCATATGGTGATAAAACATACACACACACCCGTGTACACATTCCTTCCCTCTCAGCCCCAGGGGTAGGTGTATCATGAGTATTAATCCCCTGACACATACCTGATGAAACAAAGATGATATTGTTGCAAAGTGGGACAGACACAGTGTCAGTTTTATATAGTCTATTTTATGTTAAAGTGCTGGCTGTGAAAGGGAGCACACCACACATTTGCTTACTCATACAAACATACAATGCAGTATTTTCAAGTTATGTTTTTTTCTGGTTTGTAGGAAAACCATGAATACGAGAGTCCACCTGCTGAATATGTGCCTGTTCGCTTAAAAGAAACTGCTGGAACTTGTCCAACCAGGCAACTAGTTCAGCATACCAGATTTAAAGGGCACTTGTTTTTGTATCTCTGGCACAGGAAGTTTCTGTATTTACAGATTTACCTTACAGGGTATTGCTTGCAAATACAAGAGCTTCCTGTTATTTTTTGGCCTCTGAGATATTTTCAGTGTCAGAGGACACAATAGTCAGCGCTCAACCTGTGGTTCCACTGGGACTGCTGCACTTGAGATGCCGGCAGAGGTGGTTTGCCAGGCTGTAATTGGACCTGCAACGCCACAAACACTGCCTGGTGACCATTTCCTCCAAGAGGGACTTTGAGTATTGGGGGAACCCACAAGGCCTGACTAGGGGAATACCTCTGGGTATAGGGAGGTTCTTATGTATTTTTGAGTGATAGAGTTTAAATATTAATAATAGTATTTGTGCAATATGTGATTTATGGAAAACATGTGCTTTTCTGTGTGTAAAACAAGAGTTTAAATTACCAGTTTGGTTTTAGAATCATTTAATTTTACACAAAGAATTTTAATAACAAGATAACAACGTTTGGTCATATCATCACCATTCTTTTTACTGATATGATTTGTTGGCCATGCCAGGTCATATCAGTGTTGCTGGAGCCATTGGCTCTGCAACACTTTACAACAGTGTTAGGTGGCAATGACGTGTTGGTGAGAACCAGCAACCACACCAACAGGCAGGGTTGTGAAAACCACCTCCCTCTGTAAAAAAGCCCAAAATCTAACTTATATACTATAATGACAGCATGTTAGAATTTTTTCTGTAGTTTCTGTACCTGTTTACCTGAGTGTTTTTTTCTTCTTGCATTTGGTTTTTAACTTTAAGTCCTGACCTATCCTCTTCCTCCTCTCCCCCGAGTGCTCCTCCTGCATATGAGGAGTGAAAGGTTGGGGTGGCACTGCTGCCTGTCCCTGCAACATCCAAGTGGGTGACGGAGACCTGAGAGCTGAGAGTTCAGGTCATGGAAGGAAAAAAAATCTTTCAGTACTGCTGATAGCTCGCAGTTACTAGGACATCTGCTCACATTGCTTTTGTTATCAAGCACCACAGACACTGACACACTGTACATACTATACACTATAAATTAAATAATCTGGAGTAACAGTCCAAACGTGGAAAGAGCATAACATTTCCTGGTATGTTTTTGTATAGTTTTTTTCTTCATCTTATAGTTAAACCAGGTTTATTTACACAGACCTCTGTCTCAAGCATCAGATATCATTCACTACACTACATCATAGACCACATTACATCATACTCTATACAAATCAAATTGATAATGTAACTGTAATTTGTCTGTCATCTATATTAACTGTAAATGGTGTTTCCTGTTGCACACAGTTCATGGGGAGAATTAAGGGCATGACTAGGTTGTTTTCTTTCTTTCTCTCCGTCCTTCTGTCTTTCTTGTTAAGCTGAATTCAGTACAATAATCAGTGGATACATGACTATGTGTTCGAAACAAACGCAGACAACTCTCTGACAGACAATGCTGTAAAATTTGTTGTTCAGGGGTCGATGTCCAGATACTCTTGGTCTCTGACAAAAGTTGTATTTTTCCTTTTTTTCAAAGGGGTTTGAAGTCTTTTTCAAATGCATCTCTCTGTCCTCTGATTGACGTCATTCCCGGCCAGGGGTTCACTCTAAAATAGCTCTCATGGCTAAGTTAGGAAACTCATAGCACACTGGAGGAATGTTTAAAACAACAAACAATGTAGCTGGCTGTAATTTCTGTCTTCACATGTACAAAGAGGTTTGTTTCAAAAGAGGACCAACTCGAGTCAGCACTTCGGTAGATGCTTCTAAAATCTGCCCGGCTTTTTGCATGGTTTGATCACATGAAAAGTTATCAAAGAGATCTGAGCAGTTACTGTTCTCGTGTGCTGTTGACCCATGTGTAATGAAGAACTGCTTGAGCTGTGTGAATGCCTGGTTTTATTTTCATCCCAAGTAGCACTCCCAGACCCACTCCCAGACTATAAGTCCAGAAACTGTTATGATTGGCTGAAGCTTTCATTATTATCACATACTTCATTGTCTACATCCAAAGACAATAGTCGTATGTCTTCTGTCTCTCCAACAGTCTGAAATCACACCAGGAATTTGCACTCGAGGCCACAAAATTTTGCACTTGTCAAGTTAAATTAATACCTCTCTTAATTCTGTTTTAAAAGGAACATAATTTAAGCAAATGTCTCCCGGCATCAAAAGTAGATGAAATATTCATTCATAACTTATACATAATGTGTATTAATGTTTAGAATCCTGCGTATTTAATACATTAACTCATTTACCATTTACCTGACTACTGTTGTTAGGACAACATATGGTTTAGCTTACTTGCTGCTTGTAGTACTGTGTCTTTGTAGTCCAATGTTGTACAAATCCACTGCAGAGTATACACCCAACCTTCAAACATCCAGGCCAGATTTCTGTGTTGCTCACTCACAATAGTTTTCAGCTTTTTAATGCAGACAAATGGGTGGATGTGTTTACCCTTTTTCTGCAATGACGGTCTTCACTTTTCCATCGTTACACAGACTTGGCATTTACCATTAATAAAGTATTGTGCTCAGTAGAAGAGTTCTGATGTGTGCAGACTGGTAGTTACTGAAGAAAAGCTGCTGCTTGTCATACCAGAGCAATGGCGATGGCAAAATTCCTGACTACAGAAGGATGTGTTTAATTGCTTGTGAATTTTTACATTTATTTTCTATTTTGTCTTTAAAAGGTTTTATTGTCTTGCTGTAAGCGATCTACTTCCTTTGAAACTAGCTGACTAGCTAAGATGGCATGGCAAAGAAAAAGTCTTAAGTTTTGATTCTTTCATCCACCTGTCAAGAAGATCAGATCAGATCTTAAAATAGAATCTAATTTTTATTGTGTGTGATTTTTCTCTTTACAGATGACACATCAGCTAAAGAAGTCAGCAGGGTAGGTTTTTTGCTTAATTTTATGTGTATATATTTTTGTGCCACGTTACATGAAGCTTCACCTTACAGTTTCACACATATTTTTTATATTACTCTGCCCCCTAATTTCCAAAGCTAACATTACTGACTAATTGAGTTCATACTCAGGAATGGACACTATGTTTGAACTAATTCAAGAACAGCACAGAACTCAATACTGTCCTTCAATAACGGCAAAAATGTCCTAGTGTGCTTAATTAAGATGCAAATGAACTACACACACTTAGACAACTGTTTTGTTTGTCCTTGTTCTTGACTTTCTTTAGAACAGCACCTTTGTGACTTTGTCTCATTGGCTTGAAAAATATAAAAGGCACGAAATCGTTCACATACCTCCTGTGCAGACTTTGAGATGTAGCACAGTAGTGACGCTTTTGATGTTAATATTTGTGTTATCCAGAAAAGGTCAGGTTCTGCGAGTGTTGAGGTTCAAAACAAATAGATAGTTAATGAGAAAAAATATGAATATTTCGCTGCATGTGCACTCGCCACGTGAGTTGGCAGGAAAGTTATGGGAAAGAGTAGATCCTCTGTGTTCACACCTTTTGTCAGCTCTACACCATCACACTCATATGAGGCCAGGTGTCAGCGCCCGCAGCAGTGCCCTAGAGTTGGATAGAAGGGACTTCACACACATACACACAGAAAAAAAAACAAAAAACGAGGGCCACTCGACCCCTCAGTGCGTCATCTATACGTCTGTGCAAACAGGATGTGGGAGGATAGAAGGCGTCCCGTGGGGGAGGCTTTCTAGTGCGCCACTCTCCCTGCCGTCCTGTCCTCACCCTCTCTGCAGGTGCAGAAATAGACGGCTCTCTGGCCTCATACAAGGCAGGAGGTCCTGTCTCTTACATAACCACACTTCTAAGCTGAGGCTGAGCATCAGAGCTTGCCAGGGCTCTAATCAGAGCTGCGGGGCTCCGGTGGCCCCCTCTTGGGACTACTGGGGGATCCCTGGGCTACAATGCAGCAGTTAAGGGGAGTGTACGGGCGGGCAGGAGGGTAACGTTGTGATGAATGGCTTTGTCTTTGTGAATGGCAGGAAGATAATCCCCTTTAATGCATAAAAATTATTCAGTTCTTGCTATTTGAGTTAGTAGCTATCTGCTGAAGTAATATTAGACTGGATGCAGTACAGAATGCAGGTTGTCGTAGCACTTGCTGAATTTTGAAATTCAAGCTCAGTATTTATATGAGACTGTGGAGTTGCAATTTTCTGTGTGTCTTGTGTCCAGCAGTACCAGGACACAAATATGCAGGGTGTGGTGTACGAACTCAACAGCTACATGGAGCAGCGCCTGGACACTGGAGGAGACAACAAACTCCTGCTCTATGAGTTGTGCAACATCATCAAAACAGGTAAAAGGGGGACTCATCCATATGATTGATCCCCTCAGCTTCAGTTCATGTCACACTGATGCCACAACCCAAAAGTAATACTGACAGCACACATTTGTTGCAGAAAAAATCCTACTTGATTATGATAAACTGTTTGTATAAACATCTTCCTGTGAGTTTGGGGTCAGATTTTCTCAATACATTTTGTAGCATCTTAAAAGAGAAGGAGTATGATTTTCCTCTTAGTAATCTTCACGCACATAACCCATACAGCAAACCAAATAGCTCCAGTTTGTGAGGTTCTTCCTCAGACTACAGATAAATGCAGAGTTAAGATGGCGATTCTGCATTTATCAGTAGTCTAAAGAACAGGCTTGTGCTCGAAACGTCTCAACAGCAAATCAAATCCTTTTAACTGGAGCTATTTGGTGTGCAGATCTATCCACTTTCAACTACAAATAAACCAAATCTAACCAAACCACAAAAGGATCAGTTCACCCAAACCACTCTACTCATTAACTTCTTGATCATCTGTGTATTCACTGATGCTCCACCAGTCTCTCTGTTGTCACACTGTATGATAACATGACCTATATATCAGTCTGAAATGGGACTGGAGAGGAGGACTGGGAATGAGATGAACTGGATGGCAGACAAAGCCCTCGGTCAGAGTGCCCTTGTTGTTATGTGGGACATTGTTAACAGATTGTTATTAGATTGAAACTGGACTGTTGTCTCCTTGCCACACTTTCCCACTCAGGTATACCTGCCATTTGCTGTTGGACATATCTATGTGAAATAATACAGCATGGACGCACAATGACAGCTAATGTCAGTTGTTACTGGACTGTCTAACTGTATTTAAGCTGCATGCACTGCACGCCTGTGACCTGTGTGTCTCATGTTTATACAGCAACGAAAGCTGATGGATTTGCACTTTACTTCTTGGGAGAATGCAACAATGTAAGTGCAGAGGACTTTTGCTGGATACATTGTGTACAATAATGCAGTTGTGTGCATGTATTTGACATTTGTTCTTGTTTATGCTTCTCAATAGAGTTTATGTTTGTTCACTCCAACGGGGGCCAAGGATGGCCCTCCAAGCCTCATCCCCTCCGGCCCCATCGCATTTGGGACAACCATTGCCGCTCATGTTGCCAAAACTCGCAAAACACTGCTAGTAGAGGACATCATGGGGGTAAGACTCTTTTCTTTCATTACCCATCACAGGAATCTTAACGTTTTACTGCATGGCTGTGAGGTTCAATTACAGATATCTTTATGCCCTCTATATACAATTTCAATTTGAATTTATGGAGGAGTTATAATACAGTAGCGATAATGATGGGAGATTTTTCCTGGTAGAGCACAGTCTTCTCATTCACACCTCACACTTGGAACAGGAGGAGGTGTCCAAGGAAAATCTGGTATCCGGTGATACACGAGCTACACTGACCTCCTTTGTTAAACTCCTGTGCAGTTCAGGTGATGTTCATCTTCACTGACCTCTGCGTTGCAGGACGAGCGCTTCCCCGACGGCACAGGGCAGGACTCAGGGATCCATGTTCACTCTGTCCTGTGCCTCCCCATCCTCACTGCCATCGGGGACCTCATTGCCATCCTGGAGCTGCATCGGCACTGGGGCAAGGAGCCCTTCAACCTCAGCCACCAGGAGGTCAGTCTGACCCAGACAAAACACACCAAGAGTGGGAGACTGGAGCAAGGCTCACAGAACTACAGTTAGCCTGGTATTCACCTTAATCTGGATCTGTTTAAGATCTCTATTAGCTTTGTGGGGTTCAGCTGGAAAATATGTCTTTTTATCTCCAAGGACTTTCTTCTAGATGCTAATGAAATACATTCAGCATCTTATATATTTTAGCATTTTTGGTCATTTTTGTCAAATCTCAAGGAGGTGTCACAGTAAATCAGTTTAATATTCAGAGGCAGGTAGTGGGTGGCAACATGTTTATCAAAGTTTATTCGCTTAAAACAGGTGTAGAAAAAGAAGTGGATGACTGAACCAAAACATGAATCTTACAGGTTGTAAAACCAAAACAGTGAGCTAAAAGAAGCTAAAATACTTTGTTGGGCTGAGCTGTGTTATAGTTCTCTGTGGGTTGGTCACTTAGAACGACCCCTTTAACGTCACACATTTGACCCATTTTTCATATAAAAATATCTCTTTCTGCAGTTTTGCATCGCTTACATTTT
This sequence comes from Lates calcarifer, assembly GCF_001640805.2. Lineage (NCBI taxonomy): Eukaryota > Metazoa > Chordata > Actinopteri > Centropomidae > Lates > Lates calcarifer. The sequence continues at coordinate 4,974,386 of NC_066848.1, read as the reverse complement.
AAGCCATAATAGCAAACATGCAGATGCAGCAGTGTTACAGGTGTAAGTTGTGAATCTGTAGGCCGACTGACTCTTCTGTGATTATGAGACCCCCTGATGTGCAGAGCAGATAATTATGTTGAGTTATACAAACGAGGAAATGTGATAAGAACAGATTAAACCTGGAAAATGTGCGATAACTTGTGTAAACTATGATACATTATTTTCTCTGCAGTTCTTTGGAAATAAGCTTCACTTTCTTTTTCAGGTTGCAACAGCTAATTTAGCGTGGGCGTCAGTTGCCATTCATCAAGTACAGGTGAGCAAATTTCCACAGACGACTGGTCTGAATTTTGAAACTCCATATTGTGGCAGATATGCTGCACTGTAACACTTCACTAAAGACTTGTCTGGAAACAAGGTGAAGCCTGCCCGTTCCACTTATTATGATCTTGGGTGACTTTGTTTGTTCTGGTTCAGCACTGGTGTTTTTAATGGGGAAATCCACTGTGTACAGGAACTGGGTTGTCACTCGGCCCAGTCCAATCAACTAAGCCGTAGATTTAACAAACAGCTCCCCGAGGACGTCATTATGCCCCAGTGCTGTTTTTATATGAACAGATAGCATAACACCTCAGAGAAGCAGCGTCCCACTGCAGCACTGTTAGATCTCACTGCAAAACACTCTGTTGTTACTGAAACTCATGAAGGTGGCCCACAGCCAAGTGTGTACAGCAAGTCAGTTTGTTTACAGTACATGCAGTGACCTATGTGTTCTGTGGGAAAAGTTTAATAAGTTTATGTGACGGGTCATGACCTTTTTTTTTTTTTTTTTTTTGGTTTCTAGGTGTGCAGAGGCCTCGCCAAACAGACTGAGCTCAATGACTTCCTACTAGACGTGTCAAAGTAAGAGCTGCTGGTGGGACAGTTCACACTAAATTAATGCTGATGAAAACCTTTTAAAAGTGTATTTACATCATGTTCTTATTTTAAAGTGAGTTAGTTTTTAATCTTTTCTCTTGTCAGGTCCAAGGTTAAATAAAACTTTTTTGCTCACAAAATAGAAAAGAATTACTGCATTTTGGGCAACTTAGCTTTCATGTCTTGAATGTGAACGTCATCAGAGCTTCCCATTTGTCAAACATCTCAATGCGCCATTTCTTCTTTTCGCACAGAACATACTTTGATAACATTGTGGCAATAGATTCTCTACTTGAACATATTATGGTGAGTGTGATTTCTGCAAGTATGTGTTCATTCACATTGTCTTCAAGGCTACACATCCTGGGAGTGTGTGTTAGGTTATGTGTGTTAAAGAGTAGTAATCCTGCTGTAATGCAGATACACACAGGCCATCTCGTTACCTGTGGAGCATTGCTAATATTTCCTTACAGTACATGCTTGTTGGTATTAATAATACTAATTTTACCTCTTGTTATTCATTATTAATATAATAAATACATACTTAGATACATGTTTAGACTTGGCTCAGCCTAAAATAGGCAAGTTTTTTCAGCTAATTTGCAGATCTACAACAGATGTGATTTGGATGCGTAAAACATGATTTTCCTGTTTCTTCTACTAAAACCCACCTCTCTGTTTGTATGTATTTTGTTGCCTTGTGACTGTTGTGTCATCTCAGGTCATTCAAGTCATCTGGTTCAAACCCTGAAATGAACTGGAATGACCTGTAGTTATACTGTGTGTGTTTTTTATTTTATTTTCTACATTTAACTGTTCCCGTAAAAACGAATCAATTTAAACTGCAGCTATGTATCTGATTTAATTAAGTTGCAGGTGCTAGACATAATTTCTGTGTTTTGTTTTGTTTTTTTTCTTTTTCTTTTTAATCCTTAGTGTTGCTAATAAGTATGTGCCCCTGGTGTTGTTTTACAGATATATGCAAAAAACCTGGTGAATGCGGACAGGTGCGCACTCTTCCAGGTAGATCACAACAACAAAGAACTGTACTCTGACCTGTTTGATATTGGGGAAGAAAAAGAAGGCAAACCTGTCTTTAGGAAAACCAAAGAAATTAGGTGTGTATGTATGTTTTTCTTTTACACTGTGCTGAATACATGGATTTTCATATTATTGATCTGTTATTGATTTTTTTTTTTTTTAAAGCTGATTTTCATCCATTCACCCAGTACAGACAGACTGAGAAGCCTTGATGGGCAGTCCACAAATGAAACTCATCTCTTCTCCACTTTCCCTGCAGGTTTTCTATAGACAAGGGAATAGCTGGCCAAGTGGCTCGGACAGGGGAAGTCTTAAATATCCCAGATGCCTATGCAGACCCACGGTTCAACCGGTAAACTCCAGCAGACACTGTGATAAGCCATTTTTACTCATCTTTTACATTATGTATGATTATCAACAATCCAATTAACTTCCTTGATATTATCCTGAACAGTTCTTCCATGTACTTTTGTGTCATTACTTCTACTGCACATCACTTCTACTGCATGGTTCACAATATAAACTCACTAAATAAACACAATGATAAGACAAACTAATGTCTCATATTTCTATGTCTTTCTTGACAGAGAGGTGGACCTCAAAACCGGCTACACCACACGGAACATCCTGTGCATGCCCATCGTGAGCAGGGGGACCGTTATAGGTGTGGTGCAGATGGTGAACAAGCTAAGCGGAAGTGCCTTCACTAAAACAGATGAGAACAACTTTAAGATGTTTGCTGTCTTTTGTGCTTTGGCCTTACACTGTGCAAATGTGAGTACACTGAATTAGTCTTAATATTTAAATAACTGATATTTACAGCAGCAAAACATAATCTATTCTCTTTATGTCTGTCTGAACAGGCCTCCTCTTGTACTATAGTGCAAGATTATGAGATAATTATAAAGCACTTCATAGTAGTGAATACTCAATTCTGGCTTATTTTCAGATAACTGCACCTTTGAGGTAGTGGCCTCATCACTGTCCTAAATTCATTCTTATTGCTGGGAGGCTTGTTTCAGCAGTAATGTAATTTTTCTCCAAGGCTGACAAAGGTAGTGCCAACAGCTTCTATTTGAAGTGTGCATTGCTCGAAAATATGAATAAAGCTTCTTTTCTGATGGCTGACAGTGATGATTATCTCTTACATGGAACACACAGACATTTCATGAATCATGCTAACTCTCGAAGCTTGCCTTGTGTGGTCTGTCTGTCAAAAGCCTATCCTCTTTGTGGGGCCTGACTCACCATCATCTTGTGCGACAAACTTACGCAGAAGCAGCGTCACAAAGTTGGTTTTAAAATTGATGAGGCACGTTAATATTTTAAGACAAGCAGTCTGCATCCGTCCACTGACAGGATTTATGTTTAGCTGTAATTTATGCCTCACGTCTCTAGGAAACTGACTTAGGCCAGCTCCTGATTTATGGTGATTTATGGTGGAAGGTGTGAGGCTTGGCGCCTGTACCTGACTGTCTTATTCCTGCCTGTCTGGGAAAGGGGACAGGGATACAAACCAGATGTGGAGACACTTTCTGGAGGCACGCAGATAAAATATGACACAGGGCTGTTGCAGATAACTTAACTCTATTTGACCCTTTTGGAAATTCCAACAGTGATATAGGATATTTTCATTTTCATGGTATTTATTCTGTCAGAGTGTTCAGCCTCTCTCCTGACATTTTAAAGACTAACTCCTGTTCTGTGATTCCCATAGATGTACCACAGGATCCGGCACTCTGAATGCATTTACAGAGTGACGATGGAAAAACTGTCTTATCACAGCATCTGCACATCAGAAGAATGGAAGACCCTTACCCAGCTCAACCTCCCTGCACCCATTTATAAAGAGATTGAAATGTGAGTGCCCTTTCAGGTTCACATTCAGAGCAGGTTTTGGTCACTATCTCTTCTGATACACAAAACCTGTGACCCTGAGAGTAGTTGGCCTACAGCCACGTGTCTGTGAAAGAGTCCAGACCTGGACTGGGGGGGGGCTTGCATACACAGCACAGGAAGGGGTGGGCCTTCAAGATGTCAGCCTGTCAGTTCAATAGACACAGACCTCAGATGTCCCCTCATCTGTCTCTCCTCTCCTTCTCCCAGGTGTGCTGTACATGCTAATTTAAGACTCTCCTCCCATCTCCTCCTTCCTCCAGGTTCCACTTTGACATTAGTCCCTTTGAGGAGATCTGGCCTGCTGTCTTTATCTACATGGTTCATAACTCCTGTGGAAAGACCAGGTAAAGTGTCACAGGGCCATGATGATGCCAGCGTTATTTATTCATCAAAGCAGTTGCTGATCAGGTTGTTTTTTTCACACTGCATGTAGCTTTGAGCTGGAGAAGCTGTGTCGGTTCACCATGTCTGTACGAAAGAACTACCGACGTGTGCCCTACCACAACTGGAAGCACGCAGTGACGGTGGCACACTGTATGTATGCCATCCTACAGAAAACCTCTGGGATCTTCACAGAGCTAGAGGTTTGCTCCTTGCTGGGTCTGGGTTTTACCACTGCTTGACAAAAAAAAAAATGAAATTGGAAACAGGATTATCGTCTGAGGTCACTGTGGTTTCTGCTTTACAGAAGAAGGGTCTTTTGATAGCCTGTCTGTGCCATGATCTGGACCATCGGGGGTACAGCAATGCATACCTGCAGAAATTTGACCATCCACTGGCTGCTCTGTATTCCACCTCCACCATGGAGCAGCACCACTTCTCTCAGACCGTCTCCATCCTACAGGTAGAGCTCCACTATGCAGAACTTAGTGTAAAATTAAACATTTTTTAAATGTATGTTTTGTCTTTTAAATGCTAATATTTAGTATGAAATTAGGTGGTTAACATTACATGTTTTTTATTATTTCTTGCTTAAAGATGTGCAGATGGTGGGCATTGCACAATAATTGAACATAGCAAAAAGAGGATGTCAGAAATGATGCCATATGTGAACAAGCTTCACCACTTGAAGAACGCTGACAGAGACAGATGGCCACTTTAAAAACATAGCTGTCACACTATAAAACTACACACTTAGTTTTTTTGCAAAAACACAAAATGAGCTTCAAAACATTTTCCATAGACCTGACTTTTGAGTAAAACCACAAAAAAAAGAATTAGAATTTCACATTAAAAATTGTAATTGTTTTTTCTGTGCATAAGATTCAGATATTCTTCACATTACAGTACATTTTTACTTTCTTTTAATTTGCACACATGCATCCTGTGAATTTAGAAATACTTGAATTAATGTATAATTTCCAGAAAATGAATGCTAACATGCACACACATGGGCATACACACTGTTACATACAGTACCTATTGAAATGGATCGTACTGCCCTCCTCTGTGATCTGCCGGCATGGTGTGAACCTGAAATGGCCTGAGATGAACCTGAGATTACAACCTGTTGTAGTCTAGCTGAGCTGAACGCCTCATAAGTGGAGCTTTTGCTTTTTTATTGATCTCTTTGTTTCTCATAGCTGGAAGGGCACAATATTTTCTCCAACCTGAATTCCATCGAGTACGAGCAGGTGCTGGAGATCATCCGGAAGGCCATCATTGCCACGGACCTCGCCCTGTACTTCAACAACCACCAGCAGCTGTCGGAGCTGCTGACCTCGGGTGGGCTGGACTTTAACAACCACTCACACAGGTGAGGTCATGACTGGCACCGGTGCACGGGATCACACCGGGCGTCATAGCATCACACAGAGAAATGTTGACCTGGTGCATATAAACAGCACATTGAGTTTCTCTACATGGCTATAATGAGGCTTTGCTCCCCTCCAGGGACCGTGTGATTGGTCTGATGATGACAGCATGTGACCTGTGTTCTGTTACCAAGCGATGGCAAATCACACGACTCACAGCCAACGACATCTATGCTGAGTTCTGGGCCGAGGTACAGTGGGATACTGTTGGAGTTTAAACAGTTTTAGTGTCATGATCATGCCTCCAGTCAGACCTCTATTATTACTTGTAAATGTTGCTACACCTAGCTCTTCTACAATTCGTGAGGCACAAAATTGTGTTGTCTCATGGTCAGGAGATTTGCCGCGGAATGCAAGAATAGAAGGAAATTTCTCTCCTTATTTTGTTTATCTGCAGGGAGATGAGATGAAGAAGATTGGGATGCAGCCGATCCCTATGATGGACAGAGACAAGAAGGATGAGGTTCCCCAAGGCCAAGTGAGACTACCACTCACGTGTCTTTGACTGTACTTACTTTCACTTCACGCACACTTGAAGAGTTTGAAATTTGTGCATTCTGAGGGGGTGGTACAATTACAGAAGGGAAGCTAGTGATACTAAAAGTTACTAGAATATCCTGCACATGTAGGATTACCAATAGTTGACTTAAAGTGGAAATAATAACTTAAAATCAAAGATAGTTGAATAATCAGTGTGACTATAGATCGAGATAAAAATATAATAAGTTCCAGAGATAACATACAGCGTAAGAAGCCCCTGCAGAATATTATGGGTATACTGTATGTAGTGTAATAAAATTTGAATATTGATAAATAACAATAACTATTCACCAGAACTATGTTTTCATTTTAACAAATACTGTGCCTGCCAGGAAATTAGATCAGTTATCTACTATGATTATTTGAAGAATGTTTATAACCTGGTATAGGTCTCATTATAATGATGTAATAATATAACAGTTATGTTTTTTTAAGCATAATTACAGATCAAATATTTTAAAATGGCATTATAGGTTAAAAAAAACATTTAACTATCAGACATTATCACACAGTTTCTTAAACTGTTTATACAAACTATTTACAGGCTTTCCTAAACTATCTAGTTATTTCTGTTTGTTTTTTTTGTTTTTGTTTTGTTTGTTTTTGCCTTTTTTAAAGGTGGGATTCTACAATGCTGTTGCAATTCCATGCTACACGACACTATCGGAGCTTTTCCCTCCATCCAGTCCTCTTCTAAAAGCCTGCCAGTAAGTATTCAAAGTCTCATCCGTACCACAAACAGTGCCAGGGAAAGTATCTAATATATGTGTTTAGAATTAAATACTAATAAATATAAGTGTTTTAATAAGTGTTTTAATTTATACTTTTTTAGGAAATAGGTCAAAAAGTTCCTTTACACAGTATTGTTATGCTGATTTCACATGCTGATATGGGCACTAAATACACTTACAACAGCATATGTGTGCCTGCCTTGTCAGACCAGCAGCAGTTGGCCAGACAAATAAGATTAGAGGTGATAAGGAGCATGTGTGTGTGTGTAGGCGCACATTCCAAAGATTCTACTGAAAATGCAAACAAAACACACATGCTACTGTAGTGATATTGGAATAAACAAACTATAGCTGTCTGTAATCATATTCAGATTTTTCATTCTAGTTTACATAGTACCAACAGGAAACTGTTGCTCAACTCAGTGCATCAGTGTGTATGTGTGATGTGACATTGCGTGTCATTTGATAAGCGTGTAAGAATGTATTTATATGTGTAATTTCTAGTTGTTGAGCGGGATCATATTGCACACTTGCCTGGCCCTCCTGGGGTAGCCCACTAGTTTTTAAAATGTTGTGACCTTGATCTACGGGGAATGCAAACAAAGTGAGCAGTGTAATATTTAAGCCCCGGCAGTACGTCAGCACGGGGCTCTGGGTGGGCAGCGGGCCTAGACCCTGCGGAGCCCGGCTGCTTGTTGTGGGATCTGCCACAGACGTGTAAACTGCATCAGGCTGGCTAATTGAATGGAATGGCAGCAAAGGGCAGCACTTTTTGTGCTCGTATGTCAGGCTTGATTATAGCACAGGGAGGAGAGGTTACCTTCATGACGACAAGAACTGATGGGACTGCTGCTGCAGATGACTAATGAATTACACAGTTGCCCCCTGCCTGTGGAGATACGTGTTTGACCATTGTTCATTTTAGCACAATTCTTGTTATTTATGTCTTGAATGAACTGCCAGTGTAAATCAATTACCTTTAGTTATTTAATACAGTTTGGTTTGGTTTAATGCAGCTTGTTTATTATTTTGATTTTGATTTTTATATCATATTCTTACATTTCTGGCTTAATATCATTGCTAGAACTGCATAATTTCAGCTTCTCTAATTTCTTTTTGTTTTTTAACTTCCAATTGTCTCTAACAAATTATGTCCATACCATAGTTAAAATCAGAGGCACACCCTTGTGGCAGCAAAGTGTTATAAAATTGTGTGTTAACCTGTTAGCCCCATCAGTACTGACAGTAGTACATTTAATTCAAAAGAAATAAAATAAATGGAAAAATAATAAATATCCCCATAAACAATTGATGTGATTCTGTTTGAAATAACTTTTGTCCTATTGTTGATTGAGTTTACAATGTTTTTGATTCTTATTGATATGATTTTATCTTCTTATCTCATATTATAAGCCATATGTTTGCAGTAAGAAATGAAAAGTCTGAATTAGGAGCACGGCCCTGATTGTAAATCCACAACATGCAGAGTGTGAATCTGATCTGAGGTGTTTTGTGTTCGCAGGGAGAACCTGGGCCAGTGGGAGAAGATAGCACGGGGAGAGGTGGAGGACATTGTACCCAGCCGACCTTGTGATTCAGGCCCTGTCAAGGTGGACAACTGACTACCAAAGGGGTTACTGACCCACCAAAGGAATACAGCCTGAATCCTGCCACGGACCTGGAACTTTGTAGGAGGAAGAACCCACACAACCTGTATTAGCAGGAGACAGATCAGCTAAAGGCGACTTGACTTTGAAAACACACAGTTACCTCATTGGGTGACGGAGGTGTCAACACTGGCGGTTTCACCGATCCCAGAGACTGACAGACAGCTGATGGGGAGGGACTTCAACCCATCACCCTACGTCCAACGTTGTTTTATTTTGGCTGTTTTATGTTTTGTTTTTTTCTTTCATTTGAGCTGATTCTCTATGGTCTTGTATTTGCAGAGGCCTTACTCTGAACCTTTCACAGGCTAGGATATGTGAAATCTTGTTGTCGGTTCAGGCTTTTTTGAAATGGTACTGTTTGCCTTCTGTGGTAGGTTTATCATATGCGCACTACTTCAGCAAGGTGTTCCCAGAGACAGAAGGAATGTGTAGAGCAGATGTATGGTGTAATGCCGCCTCACTGAGGAGGTGGATGTCAGAATGTTTTTTTATTACTTTTTGAGCAAAAATCCTTTGCAGTACTTGAATAAAGAGATACAGCCTATTCTTCGTGGAGATTGCAGAAATCCCCCTGCAGCATATTCTACAAAACGTGGATGAACTGTGACGAGAGAGGAGTTAGATAATGTCGACACTTGTGAACACAGTCACAAGAGAGTCACAATGTTTCTCCCTGAAGTGGACCCCACAGCACTCCCCCTGGCTAGCCCTGGCATTTAGGAACCTGCTGCATAGTACACCAACTTTCTTCTGATTAACAGCATCTGACCCCAGGCCAGCAGTCATAATGTTTGTAGGAGCAAGACAAAAAAAGAGCAGGATGCACAAATAGCATCAGTTTCAATGATTTATAGTAAGCCAAGACTGCATACTATTGAATTTCCACTCTCAACAACAACATTTTTCACGCCACTATCACAACATTAATTATTTTAGACAACAATCTGGTTCCTCTTATTAATCAGTAATCACTTCTACTACCATGAATAAAACATACTGCACAAGGTGGTTAAGTGTCCCAGTGAATTATAAAGATTAGTTTGTTTGCAGAGACACAACAAACTTTTTACAGGTTGACTACCTTCTGTAATGCCCAGACAGCACCCTGATCTATATCACATGGTTAAGGCGTGATGAATGTTAAAGATGTAAATTAAATTTAGAGTGAAGGGTGGAATAAGTTTCAGATGTTTTCTCTCTTTGACATAAATGGGTGTCCTTGCAGGTTCAAAGCTGTAGTATGAAACATTAATGACACTGAACGCTTTGTCATTTTTGCTGTTGATGCAGGGCACAGCAGCTCAACTGAAGTCTCAGCAACTGTCAGCTTCATATTTTCCCATATTATATTATAAAACCTGTTAAGCTAAAAGTGCATCATGTGTCTATCTCTGGGACTTGCAACTCAAGAATGTTGGCTGATTTTTTGCAGGTGTGTGTGACAGAAGTTCCCCTCACATCCACAACCTGCCGAAGGAAAGAAATCATCCTCCCTTACGCTAAGTCTCCCAACGTCATGCAAGGGGGTACATTTGGACTCTTTCAAATAAGTTTCCCAGATCTTCCAAAAGACAAATTGTTTTGTCTGAAACTGTCATTCCAGTGGACATTGTCCCTCCAAGACTGAAATTCCCTCTCCAATAATTTGTTTTACGACTGGTACTGTGCTACCCCCCACCCCCAAATGGTGTGAATGTACATTTTGATGAATGTTTAGTTGATAGCAGATCCTCGGTGGTGGCATGTGGGTTATAGTGCACCATCAGTTTCCATGATGTGCTCTGTCTTACTTTTCAGAATTGCTTCCAGTAAGCTTCAACCAAGAGCAACAATTAGCATGCACCTAAACTGAAGTTTATATATAGTTTTGAATATATACAGTAATAGGTGTATACTGTGTACAATCTAGGAATTAGTTTGTACAGACTGAGATGTTTGCTCTGATGGTGCTAAACTGAATGGCAGTCATGCGCTTTCTGAGTGGGTGTGTAGACTGTATGCATGTGAGAGAGTGTGTGTGTATCGGTGTATGTGTGTATGAGAGAGAGAGAGGGAGAGAAAGCTCTTGACTGTCTCTTTTCCCACTCCAACCCCACCTGAGAACATGGTCCATAACACTGCACTGTCCCTCCTACTTTTCAGCACCAGTTATATCCCATTGTCTGCACTATGTTTAGCTTATGATCTTTTATCATTATTATTGATGATGATTATTATTATTGCTCTTATTACTATTGTTATTTTCTTTAGAGTTAAATTTAAATTAACTTATATTTTTTATACAAAGAAAAATAATGTTGGCCTTTTTGTTTTGTACAAAGTAAACATCAAGATAAACAAAACGGTCTAGACATGTTACTGTTACCCAGAATAATTGAGGAATGTCTCAACTGTAAATGTAAGAGCAGTAGCCCAAATGACTTTTATTAAATACCTGAAAAATACATTGGTGTGCGAGATCATTCTTTATTTTATGTTTGAGTTGCCTGTTTATTTGCATTAATTTCACTATTAATTCATTTTATTCTATTGATAGAGCTGCAGAGTCAGTGACAGTGTTGGGTGACTCAAAATTTGTCAACATGTTTTATTTATATACACATATATATAAAACATGTTGACAGAATTGTTGACAGAATTCCAGCATTACTGGAAATGGTGAGAACATCTTCCCTTAATTTTGTGTTGAGTTTGTAACATGACTTTAGCTCAGTTTTTAACCTGCATTATCAGCACAAGTACAAGTCATGTATGGCACATACATGGCCATATCAGTTTGTTTTCTAGTCATATATGTCACCTTTCTTACTTATCTCAAAATTATTATAGTTATTTATCTATTTGATTCTATTTAATTCTGACATATGATAATTCTCCCAGAATTTGAGCCATTCCTATTCTCTGTTCTGTCCTGTGATCACAGCAAATACAGTGAACTATATGTCTGAATTCTTAGGGTTGGAATATTCAGCGCTGTCGATTGAAAAGATAATGGAAGACATGTTCATGACACACACCTAAAGACTGCATAGCAGTTTATATATAGAAGTGTTATTGTCTCATTGTCTAATTATGTTGTTATCTCTCAGACCAACAATGAGAACTACTCATTTCCTCAAGATGGCTGCCCACTACTACAGCGTTAAACAGCTGCTGACTGGCACTGAGGTTGAAAGGCATCCTTTGGGTTTTTCAAAATTTAAGCACATTTGGAAGGAGTAAAAATGAAGGATGACTCACTGCATCATGGTTCTTTATTTCATTGCTCAGGGTTCCCTAGTGTGTGTTTTTTTAATACCAGTTGTGCATTTTTTATAGTGCTCATGAATAGACAATTTCAAAACAGCAGTTATTTAAGGCACATTTCTGGCTTGCTCACCTGATTAGTGGTTCAGTTTCACACCTGCTTCCAATCAACTCATCAACTCCTGCTAAAACCGCCCCAGCTTACCTTCCACTCATTGCCAGGTTGTTACAGCTCAGTCAGTGGTAGCTATGCTCTCAACATTGCATTCATGCTTTTGCTAACTGTTGTCTTCTGTTCTTACGAGTTATGTGCCAGCCCTGTTGCTCTTCTTTTGCTGCTAATGCTCAGCTCAGCCTGTAACCTTCACCCTCCTGCCGCCATCACCAGATTCCACCATTCCTCTTCATCTTCACCTGCCTGTCCCCTGCTGTTTCCAACACCCCTCTCATTCCTTCTTCATTCCTCTGTGCAATAAATCCATCTTAAACTTTCCACCCTGAGTCTGTGTCTGGATTTAGGTCCAGTTAAAAGCCAAGCCCTAACATTTTTAACAGTAGTATATCAAATGTCAACAGAGAAAAACAAGAATGACAAAGAAAATGCAGACTCCATGGCATAGCTGTACTTGTTTCATTGAAGCATAACATGTTACAATGTCTCCTCCCTCATGCTGGGCTTTGCCATCTGCGTGCTTTACTATTCTGGCCATTCCGGCCCTGAGGCCAAGTTTCACTCTCCATCTCCCCTTCCCTCTCTTTGGCAGTGTAGGCCACTCTCACGACTGTGTGTTTACTTGCACTGAATGACCCAATTATTGTGAATAACCTGATTAAGATAATAGTTTGATTAAAGCATTTACAGGAGCTTTGCAGTAACCAGATTTCCCCGACAACCAATGTTTACATGATTTATCTACTAATTGGGTTACTGTGTGCAAGGATTTGTGGTAGCCTGCAGGAAACATTCGAGTATCACAAAATAAGAAAACATGGGGGAAATAGGGGGAATTTGTTAGAGTCTGCTGTTTTCCATGTTAAAGAATTTACAGAGCTCCAGTCCTGTCATTTGCAGTATTAGAAACCATTTTTCAACCATGTCAAGTTGTATTGTTTCTGGCTCCTGACTGAGTTCAAAACAGCCGTTCTAAGTAAACTGACAAAAAACTAGATATGTTCATTGTATAATATGACAATTCTGAATAAGCTTAAACTTTGTATTCAGACTGTCAGAGGACTCCCCAAGAGAAAGCGAGTGACCCCGATCAGATGAACTCAGATGGTATCGGGACCATCAGCAGTAAAGATGATGAGTGTGCTGACTTGCAGACTGATTCAGCAGAAATAAAATGTGGCACTAATAATGGCATTAATAGCATGGATGACTAAGATGAAGAACAGTGAGTGATTCATTGTGTTTTAGTCTCACAGTAGTTGAGTTCAGCTCCTTTTTTTCTTTGGTCAGATCACATCATTTTCTATGAGACACCAGTCCCTGAATGTGCAATACTAAATATAGGGCAGCAAAATACAGTGGAACAGAGATGTGGAAGGGATATGCTGAGATGAGCTGGCATTTGGCTTTTAATTTGAGAGGGGAAAAAAGCGGAAAACAGGGAAATGAAACCCAGAGTTTATCAGTTTATCAGACACTACACCTACTTGAAAACTCTGGATTTCAGTATGAACTCAACCGTCTCTGATTGTTGGATTCTACCTGTTTCAAATAACTGAACCATAAAAAGTTTTCATCATGTAAATTATTTCATGAATAGGTCACACCTGTTTTATATGTGATTCAGCTGGGAGTTTAGAGAACCAGTTCCTAAAAATTATAATGCGTGGCTTTCTATAAACATAAACGGAAACCTGTCCCGCACGATGCGCCAAATGTAACATGACGTCAACGGCACTTATTTACCTCTTGAGGTGCAAATGAGATCCAGCACCTTAAAGCTCATGGGTACTCTTATTAACAAGACACTGAACGCAACACGAGCATTACGCGTTTCGATCTCCATGGCAACCGAATTGTGGGCAGGAAGGAAAAAAGTTTGCTGTCTGTCGTGATTCCGCTCAAAAGTGCAATTAGCAAACAGGTGAGGACATTCTTTAGGGGTTTCTGTGTGTCTGCTTTCTTCACGTGCTTCAGCTGCTAATTGGCAAAATATTTATTGGCAACACTTCGAAGTCCTCTGTGATTTGTTTAAGCGCTGTCTGGAAGCTAAATAATTGTTTTAATTTACTTTCCTTCGGTTTCTTTTCATTAATTTGTGTCTTTTCAGCACAGAAGATTGTTATTGCGCCCCAAAACATCGCCGAGTTCGTCGTCATTTATCTGTTTCTACGTCATTTAACCGCTATCGAGAAAAGCCGTATAGGCCTGTCGGTAAATGAGATTTTCAATTGTCATCTCTTAATTAACAGATACTTCTCAGGCCTGCTACATAACATGGGAAACGTCTTATATTTGAGGTGAGGTAAGTATATTAGACTCTATCATGTGTGTGTCTTTCAACAAACTTCATAATAATTTGCTTCATGCTTTCATAGCTATGTCCAGCAGCTGTAAGCCAAAGCCTAGGTGCTTTGGGAGCGACATCCACAGACTGCTGCAGGCTGCTGAAGCTGGTCAGAAGGCTGATATCCTCACCTTGTCCTCAGGCCATCTGGGGCCCCGCAGTCTGAACCAGAGTCAGCCTCACACGCAGACAAATCAGTCTTTCTGGAAGATGTCTCGGAGCCAAGAAGAAACCCCAAACCCTCTGGCACTCCAGCAGAGACGAACAAAGGCACTGACCTATGTAAAGAAGAAAGAAATGAAAGAGTCTCCCCCAGAGTTCACCGTCAGCACTGGGTCTGAAGTCTCTGAGTCAGGACAAGACCGGGCTACTGGTGGCTTATCACATGCAGACAGAAGAGAGGATATAAGTCTACCTAAAATAGTTGATTGTTCCTCAAACTCTTTGCCATTCCAGCCGAGAGCATTTTCCCAGAAAAAGCCTAACTCTTCATCTGATCCGGAGGGAAAACAGCAATTTTGCTCAAGCCATTCTGACCATGAAGGACTGAATAATGAAGACCAGCTAAAGACAAAACAATGGTTTGGCAGGCAATTCATAGCCAAGCAGGACCCCTGGGCTGGAATAAATGTTGCTGAAATGCATGAGAGGAAACTACAAAAGGTGAGCCTGGTCACTCAAACCATGGCATCACATGTAATTGCACCTTTTTTGGTTCTTCAGGCTTTATAATATGTTCATTTTTAACTGTATGGTAATTGTGCCCTCTCAACACTCTTGCAGGAGGTGCATGAATAAATAACGCATACAGACTCTTATGCACATCTTAACTTGCCAACGTTGTGTGTGTGTGTGTGTTCCTGTCATATCCAGGAGCTGAAGAAGCTGTCAGTGCAGAGCTGGCCCAGCAGAGACCGCCTTGCGGTGTTCAGTGACGTCTTTGATGATGTATGTGAAAGCTCGCCAGTATTTGGACGCATCCTGAGGGAAATTAAGGTTTTTCCATTTCCTCTGTACCCACTAGCACATTTTTAGCATGTGCCGTCAGACGTATTAGAGCCAAGAGAGAGTGAGTCCCTGGTGTAGCAAGCGGAAGTAGAGCAACCACTGGACCCTGGTCATCACACATCAGGGAGCAGGTCATCAGAGGGCAACAGTTCTATTACTGCTCATTAAAATTTAGTTTGTGCATTTTGCTCATAAACAAAACTGAAAGTAAATGAAACCGATCACTGCTTGACATTAATTTGTTTCAGTTAGTAAAAGGTGAAGTTGACATTATCATTCAGACAAAATCTTGTAATTATTTGACTCTTGTTATTCTTGTTATCTTAAAACTACAGGAATGAGTACTTTAGTTTATCCTTATGAGAACACAAACATATACACTTCATTTATCAGTGGCTAAAACATTACAGCAATCAACAAATATGATTATTTCCACAAAAGTTTTGAATTAATCTTCAAAGAGTGAAATAATGTTTGTTTTGCTTTTTTCTTGCAGACAGATTATGATTTGTATGTCAACCACATGATGGCTTCCCTGTCACCAGTGCATGACTTGGTAAAGTACACTCTGCATAATGTATTCAATACAGACTAAAATAATAATGTGAAGATGGAGACCTGACTTCATGACCTTATTTCCTGTCAAAGATATTGATTCCCTTCTGTGTTTGTCAGCTGACTGACAGCAAGCATAACATTATGGCTCAGTGTTTACTGTGGATTATCAAACAGGTGCTTTCACAGTCAAACATTAAAACTTTCAACATAGAGGATGTAGCCTGAAATAGTTTTGCAATGGTCACTGAACAAGAATTTAGCATCTTTTCGGTTTGTGGCAAACAATAAAAGACGTATGTTGTTGTTTTGCTTCAGTCGTTGAATACTTCACTTGAAGGTCTTGACAACAGCAAAGTAAGAGAAATGGAGTTGGAAGATGCTGAAAAAGAGGTTAGCAGACTGGAGGAGGAGGCCAGAAGAGCTCTAAAGGAGAATAAACGGTACTGAAAGGATCTCTCTCTCTCTCTCTCTCTCTCTCTACCAAATCTCTACCAAATATATATATATATATATATATATATATATATATATCAGTCTTATCAGTTTAAGCATGTTTGTTCTTTTTTAATCTTAGGGTCAGAAATGACTTACAGAATGTTCCAGTTATCACAGCCCCAGAAGACTTTGACGTGAAGAGTAAGTCTCAAGACTACACTGGTATATCTAATCATTGGTAAACCACATCTACAGTAAGCATCTGCTGTACTGTATGTTACCCTGCGGGGCAACGGCACATTTGTTCCGTCTGTGGACAGACTGAACAAATAATCACTTTGTCATGCCAACAGGCATAAAGAGAGTTTTGTAGTATCAGTGAGTCAGCTGTGATTTTATAATGCCTGCAGGGGTGTGTATGTACAAGTACAGATACATCATTAGTCACTACAGTGCGTTCATGCTTGGCTCCTCTGTGTTTGGACAGATGTATCTCTGTCAGGGCTGCAAGACAGTGGGACTACCACGGGCACCACCAACAGTATCCAATTTAAGAAGCTTCAGGTGTTGAACCTGTGGCAGGAGATCCAACAGCTGGAGGAGGAGATTAAGGAGAGGATGGTGTCCACTGTTACAACCACTGCCACTGAGAGACGCATCAAAGAAATAAAGGTGCAGGGAGATAAAAGTGCCTATCCTCCCATATTTTTTGCCACATTTCTATGGATGAATACTTTGACTCTCCTATTCTACACAAGTTTCTGAATAGTGCAGCTTGACATTTGACCTTTGACATCACACTGAGCATTTTTGCCTTTGCTTTCTTTCAGAAAAAAGTTAAAGCAGGATCTGTGATTGCTAAAAATGCATATGGCTGCTGTTTTTATTCAACTATTTTTTCTGTTTGCTCTCAGACAGAGACAATGAGACTGATAGCCTCAAATGACCGTCTGAAGACCTCCAACAAGGCAAGGGAGTTTGACCTTTTCCCTGCCATATCATTAGTTTTGTTAAAGTATTACAGATTTTGAATGCATGTCCTGCTATGTGACAGTGGAACATGTTTTTTACTCTTTATTTTTCAAGAATCTGGAAAACAAAATCAACATGGTGCTGAACAGAGAGAAAGCAAGCAAGACCATAAGACGGTAAATGTTATGTTGCACTTACCAAAGGACTTTGCTGTAGTTTACTGGAACCAAGTTACTCTTTCTTACTTCTGCTCTCCTCTGTTTTTACCACTAGGACATTGTGGGATGAAATAGAAAGCGACCTGCAGAAAGAGAGTGAATAGCTTCATCGGCAAGTAAACCAGCAAATACTCTATTGAGATGTTTCAACATTAGACAGTAGACTTAGACTTAGACTTAGACTTAGACGGACTTTATTGATCCCTTTGGGATGACTCCCTCGGGGAAATTACATTTCCAGCAGCAAATACAGGCAGAAGATGTAAATAAAATAGGAAAGAATATAAATATAAATAGAATTGGATTGAGGGTGATTTAAGATAAATATGCAGAGTATACTGGACTGTGTGTGGCATTAACATAAATAATAAATATAGATATGCTGAAACTGTATGTTACTTGAGTGTCCAGGTGGGTTATTGCACTTTAAGGGGGGCTACCACTCCCTTCTGTCCTCCATACCCTACTCTCCCTCCTCCTCCCCCCAAGTGAGGAGTTGTGGAGTGTGATGGCATGGTGGACAAAGGAGTTCTTCAGTCTGTTGGTCCTACACTTGGGCAGGAGCAGTCTTTCACTGAACAGGCTCCTCTGGTTGCTGATGACAGTGTGCAGAGGGTGGCTGGTATTGTCCATGATATCCAGCAGTTTGTCCAGTGTCCTCATCTCTGCCACCGTCACCAGAGAGTCCAACTTCATGCCGACCACAGAGCCGGCCCGCCTGATCAGTTTCTCCAGTCTGTTTGTGTCCTTTTTTGATATGCTGCTCCCCCAGCACACCACAGTGTAAAAGAGGACGCTGGCAACCACAGACTGGTAGAACATCCACAGCAGTTTGCTGCAGACATTAAAAGACCGCAGTCTCCTTAGGAAGTACAGCCTGCTTTGTGTCTTTCCATACAGGTGGCTGGTGTGTGTTGTCCAGTCCAGTTTATTGTCCAACCACAGCCCAAGGTATTTGTAGGAGTCCACAGCCTCCACCTCAGCTCCCTCTAACAGGATTGGTCGCTGTCTTGGTCTGGACCTCCCAAAGTCAATGACCAGCTCCTTCGTCTTAGAGGTGTTGAGTTGTAGGTGGTTAGTGTGGCACCATGCAGCAAAGTCCCCCACCAGTCTCCGATACTCCTCCTCTCTGTCATCCCTGATGCACCCAACGATGGCTGTGTCATCGGCGTACTTCTGTATGTGACACAGCTCCGAGTTGTAACAGAAGTCCGAGGTGTACAGGGTGAAGAGAAGAGGGGCCAGCACTGTGCCCTGGGGGGCTCCAGTGCTGCTGACCACAGTGTCAGACGTGATGTCCTTCAGCCTGACGTACTGTGGCCTGCCAGTGAGGTAGTCGGAGATCCAGTCCACCAGATAGGGGTCCACTCCCATCCTGCTCAGTTTGTCACGAAGCATAGGGGGCTGGATGGTATTAAAGGCACTGGAGAAGTCCAAGAAGAGAATCCTCACTGTGCCGCTTCCCTTATCCAGGTGGGAGTGGGCTCTGTGTAGCAGGTAGAGGATGGCATCCTCCACCCCAACACCTTGCTGGTAAGCAAACTGCAGGCGGTCCTGGGCATGTTGCACCTGGGGTCTGAGGAGGCTAAGGAAGAGCCGCTCCAACGTCTTCATCAGGTGTGAAGTGAGTGCCACCGGTCGGAAGTCATTCAGCTCGCTGGGCCGGTTCTTCTTCGGAACTGGAACGATGCAGGATGTCTTCCAGAGGGTGGGCACTCTCCCTAGCTGCAGGCTAAGGTTGAAGATCCGTTGTAGTGGTTCCCCCAGTTCTGTAGCGCATGTCTTCAGCAGTCTTGGACACACTTTGTCCGGGCCTGCTGCTTTCCTGGGCCGGAGCTTCCTCAGCTGTCCTCTGACCTGGTCTGTGGTGATATGAGGCGGAGTGGGGGAGGAGGAGGGGGGTGTTGTGGTGTCTGTGGGGAGGTGTGTAGAGGGAAGAAGGAGAGATGGCTGCGGTGAGGGTGGGGGTGGGGGGGACAAGGGCTGGTTGAACCTGTTGAAGAAGTCATTCAGTTCGTTCGCCCTCTCCATTGTCCCCCCTATGGCTCTGGTCTTTGTGTTGTGGCCTGTGATGGTCTTCACACCTTGCCAGACCTCCCTCATGTTGTTCTCCCTCAGCTTCTGCTCCACCTTTCTCCTGTAGCTGTCCTTAGCTTCCCTCACACAATGTTTCACCTCCTGCTGTGCTGCCTTCATGGCCTCCCTGTCTCTGCTCCTGAAGGCAGCCTTCTTCCTGTTGAGGACAGCCTTGACTTCCCGCGTTACCCATGGCTTGTTGTTAGGGTAACAGCGGACTGTCTTGACAGGGGAGACCACATCTACACAGAAATTCAGGTACTCTGTCAGACAGTGTGTCATCCCCTCAATGTCCTCATCATGCGGGTTGATCAGCACATCCCAGACCGTGGTGTTGTAACAGTCTCTCAAGGCACTTTCCATCTCAGGGGACCATCTTCTGATGGACCGAGTTGTCACCGGCTGCTTTTGGACCAGGGGGGTGTACAGTGGCTGTAGGTGAACCAGATTGTGATCAGACTTCCCTAGAGGGGGGAGGGGAGTCGCTCTGTATGCATCCCTTACATTAACATACAGAAGATCAATTGTCCTGTTGTTTCTAGTAGGACAGTCTACAACCTGATTAAAAACAGCCAAGGTAGAGTCCAAGGTTACATGGTTAAAGTCCCCAGAGATGATCATAAGTGCCTCAGGGTGCTGTGTCTGCAGCCTTGCTGTGATGGAGTGGATCTTCTCACAGGCAGTGGTTGCGTCCGCTCTCGGAGGGATGTAAACGCCGACGGTGATCACGTGACTGAACTCCCTCGGCAGGTAATATGGCCGTAGGCTAACAGCTAGCAGTTCGAGGTCACGGCAGCACAAGACTGTCTTTACAGAGATATGTCCTGGGTTACACCAGCGGTTGTTGACATACATGATGAGTCCCCCACCTTTGTTTTTACCGCTTGCGTTAGTGTCTCTGTCGGCTCTCACAGCAGTGAATCCCAGCAGGTCCACGTTAGCATCCGGTACGAGGTGGTTCAGCCATGTCTCCGTAAAGATGAACAAGCTGCTCTCGCGGTAGATCCGCTGGTTGTTTAGTGCGGATAGCTCGTCGATCTTGTTCGGCAGCGAGTTCACATTCCCCATGATTACGGAGGGAATCGATGGTTTGTAGCGCCTCCGATTCTCCTCAAGCTCAGCCTTTCGCTTGGCCCCGGCCTTGCAGCCCCTGGGTCTCCTCCTCAGCTCCGTCGGGATGGAGTGTCGTATCCCGGCTCGGCCCTTTGTGCGCAGAGTCAGCAGTTCCTCTCGTGAATAAGTGAGGAAACTGGCTCTTGGTTGCATTTTAAAGTTGAAAATATCCATAGGATATATATAAAGCACACCGTCTCTTCACAAGAAGAGTAAGAAGAGTAGAGGGAAAAAAAAAGAAAAGTTAAAGAGCTAAAAAGAGCAAAAGAAACTACGGAGCTACTGGAGAGGCAGCCGTCTCCCACAGCGCCAAATACTGTTGTATGCGCCAAATACTGTTGTATGCGCCAAATACTGTTGTATGCAATAGGTAAAGTACAATTTGCAATAAAAATGAAGGTATTTAAGGAGTCACATCTTTGACAAATAGCAACAACTTAACTTTTGAGATTACCATGTCCTAGTCGTGGCCCTTAAGTTTAATACATACAGAAAATCTCTTTATCAGAAATAACAGTGTAGATCAAGCAAAAACACAGAACCCACATTCATACAGTTGTTACTGATATAATATTTTTGCAGTATTTTGATGTGAAGCTAATATTAGCCTCTTACTGTATATACTGTTGGATACTTTAATTTATAATAATGTGTTCTATTTTAAAAGATAGTGACATGTTTTGCATGTAAAACCCTCATTTACATATTATATAATATTAAATTATTAGTACTGTAGATGTCAAATTAAAGTAGTGGAGTAAAATGTTTGCTTCTGAAATATGGTAAGGTGGAAGTATAACATGTTCTTAACATGAAAAATATTACAAACAGTACAACCAGTACAAATATTTCTTAATTGCACTTGAATACAACTGTGAGTACTTGCAATTAGTTTGTTCAGCTGTTAGCAGCGAACATTTACATTTATTTTTGCCGCATAACCATCAACATTCTTAAGCCATGAATTATGAGTGTGCTTCAAGCACAGTGATCACATATGCATGTGGTGTTTTATATTAGAGGATGTCACCCTGCAGTTAAAGAACAGAAATGAATTTACTGTTAGTTACTGTAGCTCAGAGCAGTCCAAGTAGTATTTGTCAATATGAAAAACTTTCACCTTTCATCAGTTGAAAAAAGAGCATAAGGCCTGCATATTCTCACAGCAATCTGATTTATTCATTTGTACAAACTGAATAGGACACAGGAAGAAAAAAAACTGACACCCCATAACATAAATCTCAACTGGTAAAACATACGTTGATGGAAAAAGACCACTAAAAAGCAGTGGTTGCACATTACTCTTCAAACACAAGAGGGCAGCAGATACATGGGAGAAAATAGCTCTGTGTAGTACACAGCAAATCCTGCACTAAAGCAAGTTACTTTGAAAAATCCACCCCACAACTTCATGCCAAATGAATAAGATAATGCTGCGTTTGTCTCTGCACATATTCAGTGTGTAACTGCCAGTGTCTGACCTTTATCAAAACACAGTGAAGATCGTTTGAAGTTTGTGATGTCTTGATAAAGGTCACATGCTGAAAATGGCAGCATTCGATGTGCTGAGTGTTAAAGTGAATACGAAGATGGTTTTCCTTTAGGCTCAAGTTCCATGTGACTCTTGAGTCATAAAAGTCCAATTACCCATTTAATGTATTCACGAATCACAGAGAATGAGAAAATTGGGAGGAATTAAAGATTTCTTTGGATTGATATGGGGTGACCTTTGCCCCCAACATGAGAGAGTGCCTTGCTGTCTGCTAGAGCTTAATCAGAGGTCAAAGTCTGCTCTCTCTGGCTGACAGAGCCAGTAGGAGCAGAGTATGTTTTTGTCCCTCACTCTCTAAGTCCCTCTCACCCTGTTGACAACACCTGGTCTTGTGGAGAGCTTCCTCTTCTTGGATTGTCACCAGTCCATCACCATGCTGCTTCGAACTGTGGTCCTGCTCCTCCTCTGCGTGTCCATGGGCATGTGTGCCACTTTAGGCCACTACCAGGCTGAAGCAAAGGAGGAAGAGGAAGTCCTTGCTGTGAAATTAGCTGCTGTAACTGATGATATTACTGCAGCTGCCTCTGTAGATTCAGCTAAAGAAGGTGTAGCTGCCACAGATGCCCAAGTAGGTGATTCACCTGCAACTGAGGCACCTGTAGCAAATAACCTTTTCGGTGACAAACTACTAGCTAAAATACTTGCAATGGATAACCCAGCAGCTGACAAACCTGAAGCGGATGTCCCTGTAGCAGATGGTGCTACAGCTGAAGAGCCAAGGACCGATGATGATAGGCCTGTCGGAGACCCCCCTGCTATGGAAGCTCAAGCTGAAGAGGCTGTCACCCAGGAACAACCTTCTTCTGATGAGGAGGGGAATGAGATCAGACCAGTCAAAACAAACCAGACCCTGGACAGACCCTTGGCTAATGAAGATGATAACAGTTGGAGCCTTAACTCGATTAGAAATAGCTTCCAGACTGTGCATGGATACTTTGACTCCCTGGTGGAGCTGGTGGGGGGTCACAATGGTGTGTGTCAGTACCGCTGCAGATATGGTAAGTAAATTCAATTTCTTAAATTGTTAAGTTACCAAGACCAACAAATCTTTAGTGTTCTGGAGTTGGGGATGATTCAGGGGACACAGAGATAGCTGGATGGTCAGGGTGTTTTCAAAGCAGCCATTATTATGTTGTTCACATCCAGTATTCACTCTGTTACTGTTTGTTTCTTTTCTTAGCGCATTTTAACTCTCAAATTCAATCAGTTCTTCTGCTGCTGGTTTATCAGCAACTTACGTCTTGACTCAAGATAATGTACAGTATATGGCCCTAAGGCTACTGATACTGATCAGTCCATGAGATAGATGTACTGTACTTACAGTTACACAATCAATACAGATGTTCTCAAACAGAAGTTACATCTTATCTGTGAAATGACACACACACCTAAGAGCTATAAATCCTTGACTTGGAGTACATGATGACATTACTTTATGTGTCTTTACATTAGTTCAAGAATTTAACTGAACTTCTTTTTTTTCCTCAGGAGAAGCTCCTCAGCCTCGTCACGGCTACAAACTCCCAGAGCCCAATGGCTGCAGCTCCTCTCTGGTGGGATTCCAGGTGAATACCGCTGTAGGTGGCCTTATCATAGCACCAACAGCCCAGAACTACAGCACCAAGCCTATATAGTGGAGCTAACTACAAACATAATGTCAGCTTCTGTATTAGTAAACTGCACTGACACAATTCAGTTCTTTCTTTTGACAGCTTGACCTGGGGATCCCTGCCATGACAGAGTGCTGTAACCAGCTTGACGTGTGTTATGACACTTGTGGCTCGAGCAAGTACGACTGCGACTCCAAGTTTCGCATGTGTCTGCATGGCATCTGCACTGACCTCAAGAAAAGCCTGGGCTTTGTGTCAGAGGTACAAGGTGAGATATTTGCAGTTACAACTACCCTTTTATTGGCTGTGCACTGTGATAAAATATACAGGAGCTGCAGGAACATCTCACATGCTTAGAAATCATCAAAAAAAAACCTGACTCCCTCCTCTCTGTCTTTATCTGTCTTTTGCTCTTAGCCTGCGAGTCAATGGCAGACGCTCTCTTCAACACAGTGTGGACTCTGGGTTGTAGGCCTTACATGAACAGCCAGAGGGCAGCGTGTGTCTGCAAGGGAGAGGAGAGGGATGAACTGTGACACAGAACACTATGGACAACTCCTGGACACTTTGACAAATCAGAGTCGTGGGTATTTCCACAGATTATATTATATATATTTATAGGCCTTTTGTTAAAGAAGAGATACTTCACAAGAGCTCTCTCAAACTTCAGACCATGGGGGCGAAAAACAGACATAAATGGAGGATGCAAATGAACAGCTTCTAAGGTTTTATTCATAGGCAGTACTGACAAATGTTAGGTATCTGAATATGACTTTCTAAATCTTAATTAATTGCTCATGCATATTATACTCTCCGTACTTCATTTCATTTTTAGGCCAGTTTTAGGTCTCTATGACTCCATTACCATAAATTACTTTGATGACTCCAAACAAAGTGCCTGATAGGAAGGATATTGTAGTTGGACTGATTTCCTCTAGATAGGAAGACACAAAATAATTACTATGGAGCACATGGTTCGTTGTGTGCTGGTATTTAACGTTTATCAAATTAGCGTGCTCAAACATTAAGTCAGTGTCATGTAAAATGTAATGCCTATTACAGCTACTATGTTAATGTTTGATCTAACTTATTTGTTTTTTATGAATAACTGCATAACTAATTGCAGTTTAACTGACATGATTAATTCTAGATTAATTGTCAGAGTGATGAAGCATGTGCATAATTTCCAAGCACTACACAGTGATATCTCTTTTCCACCACACTGTAACATGCGATGTGATCTTCCCAGGCATCGATTACATTGAGCAAATGAGTCAGAATACATCTATGGATGTTCTACATGTATTTTTCAAGTCAGTGATGGTGTGAAATATAAACCCCTTCAACAAATCCTCTAAATCTTTAAGCTGTAATCAAGCCCGAGAAATGCCTGAGAGTGTGACCTAGAAAAACATCCCTCATGCTGTAGTTGTTACAAATGAACTGTGTGGCCCCTCCGAATGATTTCTAATAGAAATGTCATTCACTTTAATGTCAGTAAATTGTGCTGCCAGGCAGAGTGGCAAAGACACACAGACATGGATGCAATAACCAGAATTTAAGTGATCTGAAGCAATGTGAGTGACACTGGGACTGGAAAAATAGTGAGTATACTGTAGTATACTGTAGCAGAGTGTGTATACTACACATCTGCATGTATATGAGTACATGTGGGACTTAAACAAGGACTACCCTGTGTGTGTATGCCTACATTTGTTTGGTGTTTTAAATGCCAAATAAACTGAAATGGCCAGTTCATCTTTAATCTAAATGGAAATGTGATCCTGGCTTGTGCTGCTGGCCTGTTCTCATGGTGTCTTCTTGCCATATGTTAGCATCATGACTAAGGCAGGATGAAGATGGGGCCTCCACTCAGTGTGTGCTGCTCCGGAGGCTCACTGGTCCGAGCCTCCCGTTGGACACGTCCTCGACAATGCTGAGCACAGCGGGAGTCTCCTGCCCCGCATACTAACACCTGGCAGTGGAGGTATACTTGCTGTAGACAGAATAAACAGGCTCATTTTAAGCAGAGATAATGAAGACCACCATCACAGTGTAAGGACACTGCTAATTCAGATAGTCTATGAATATACTCTTTACATTGTAGTGCTACACAAACATAAGCCCATACATACACATACACTCGCCAGCTGGTTCCCAGCATGCTTCTTTTACTCACTTGGTTGTCCTTGCCAATGAACTTGAAGACAGGGACCTGGTAGTGCTTAGAGAGCTGGTCCTTTGATGAGTACTGTGTCACTGTTTCATCAGAGATGCACCTGAATAGGAAGCCAAAGAGTAGAAATAAGAGTCACACATATAGGTGATATCTTAACACAGTACAATGATCCATATATATTTCTAACAAGCCACTTCATCAAGCTCAGCCGCCCCAAAGCCCTGAAACTCACTGCTGTATTTTTAATAGGAAATCGTGAAAATAGATTATAGCCCTGCTCTGTTGGTATCCATAGAGCAGCAAGAGCAACTCTTACTCTGAATTCAGTTAAGAAATAGTTTGCCAAAAGTGAGTGAGAATAAAGCTGTTCTGTGTTTCGATTTTTCTACCCAAAACATTCTAGTTTTCTTTCCACATTATTCAGAGTACGAGGCCAGTGGCATTTTTCATTTGACATTTCCTTGAAAGAGTGAAGATTTACAGTCTTATAACTGTCAAGCAGCTAATGCTAAAGCTTTGAGGAAACCCCCACTGGGTCTGATCCAGATGTTTATTAAAAGAACTATTAATGTTCCATTCCACTGAATGCAATTCTAGTATTAATGAGAAAATATTAAAAAGATGCAATTCAGCAGTTTTTAGTGTGTGCACGAGCAAGACACTCTAAAGGGTAAATTCAACCAAATTACATAAAAGCAGTTTCTTCTAGTAGCACAGTGCCATGCAGTTTATTTTCATTTGCTCAAGTTATAAAATATCTATCAATAAGATTTCTGCCTTGACTCCAATACAATGGCGGTGAATGGAAATTCATCTATGGAGCCCACAGCATTAAAAAAAATTACATCTAACAAATGTATTAACCCCATGTCTCCGGAAATTATTTCCACACAACACTGCCTTTGTTATATTCAGAGGACTTCCAATAAAAAGAAAAGGTCAGTATGAAAACTGATGACAGTATCTTCTGTGAAAAGTCCAGACTAACACAGACAATGACTTCTTCAAACTTCCTGTAACCACCATAGTGGAGTGAAGGCAGATATACAAGAGACTGATATCTTAAAATGTATTTAAAATCTATTTGCATAGTACTACTAGAGGTATGATATTGAGAAAATGTGGTTCAATAAATTGCATTTTTCTCTTTGGTCAACCACAGTAAGTGAAATCCACAACAACTAAACAAACCTGTACCTTTTAGATAGAAAACACATCACACTCTGTATACTAGATCATTTTTTCTAGAAAGACTGACTTGACACAAATATAAGACTTATCACGACCTGGGTATAGTTTGAATCACTATGGTATTATATAACTTAAAACACAGTTTCAGGAGTGCTGTTCTCTGGTTCAAATGTGGTATGTCAGATAGCACAAGATGTAACATTAAAACTGATAAAACGTATATTGACGTATATTGATATATTCACCCGTCTTTGATGAGGTAATACTTGAGAGCCTGGTCAGCTTTGGGGCCGGGTGTGGCGAAGCAGCTCTCCACCAGTGCAGAGAGGCCCTCCACTCTCTCCTTAGGCTCCACCCCAAAGAACAGGGAGTCTTGCAGGCGCAGCTGGGGCGGGGTGCGGTAGGGCTCTGAGAACTCTGCATTTTTGAAAAGCTCCAGGGAGAACGGGAAGATTCCCTCACTGTGGCCTGCCAGCTTCAGGGCTGAGCTGCGCAGGCTTGCCTGGTATCCGTCTGACACGTGGTATTCCCTGGGGAACTCACAGGTGACTGGGAGCACTAACTTGCTGGTGCGGACTATCAAATCTCTGCTGCTGCCTGGGCTGCTCCTGGGAAGGCCTGTCACCAGGTTGGTCCCAACAATTTTGTCATCTGTCACCTGGGGGTCAACATTTACCTTACTTTAATGGCTTTTTCAGTGACAACCTGACACAACCCACTT
This sequence comes from Lates calcarifer, assembly GCF_001640805.2. NCBI lineage: Eukaryota > Metazoa > Chordata > Actinopteri > Centropomidae > Lates > Lates calcarifer. The sequence goes on along the minus strand of NC_066848.1, from coordinate 4,946,393 downwards.
TTAAGTCACAGCTCTTTATTATAGTAGCATTATATTCAAGTATTTCCCCAACCCCTAACCATAGAAACAAAACCCTGTGCACATTCAATCTAACAATTTCAAGTCGTGTCTCTGACCTCTACCACTGTGCCGCAAGTCTTGAGGCTGAAGCTGAGGTTGATGTGTGTGCCATTGGAGACACCACGACAAGACGAGTTGGACAAGAAGAGTTCCAGTCCTCCCACAAGGTCCTTAGGAACTGACACTGTAATAGAGCTGGAGTCACACTGGACTGGCACTGAAAGAGCCAGAAATATTAAATATTAGATTTTTTTTAGAATTAGACAAAAACTCTGCTTAGGGGTTCTGAGGTTGAGGGTTTCATTCTTACCAGGCTCAGTAAATTTTGAAGTTCAATGAAAAACACAAGGTATATCTGGTCAAGTAGCTCAGGCTTAGCTCAACTAGCCTCTCCACACTGAGCTAACAAGAACTGGAGCACATAGAGCAAACATTTTGTAACTGCCTATCAACACATTTAATAGATTTTCTGTGTCAACATGTGATTAAAGTCAAAACTTTTTTTTCTTAGCTTTTTTTTTTTTTTTTTTTTTGCTCTAAGCTGAAAATTTTAAGACAAAAACTGGACATGCTTTAGTTTCTTCAAGACAAAAGGAGTTGAATAAGCTTCTTAGACGACAAGACACAAGCGTAGCTCAAAATTTCACATTACCGAAGAACTAGAAACAAGTGCAGCTAGGCTAGGCTAAGCTATGATGCTAGCTTAGCAGAAGCATACAAAATTAGCAACAAAACCATCTGGAAAAAAACTGAAAGGTTTGTTTATATTAAGTTGTGGATTTCCCTTAACTCACATGTTAACAATGAAACAACTGCACTAACACAGCAAACACACTGAAAATCTAACAAATGTATTGATATTTACAGCGGCAGTTACCAAATGTTTGTTCCATGTGCTCCAGCTCCTGCTAGCTCGGCGTGGAAGGGCCAACTGGCAAAGGGAGGTTAAAGGTCACCAATTGAACTTATATAGAGTTTGGGGAGGGGGGAGGGGGGTTGCATAGAGCTCACACCCATAACAGACACAATAAGTTTTACCGAAGAAACAATTCAAACGATTGTTTGCAGCCTCTTGTGTCGCATGTAACCTGTTATGTACTTCTCTTCATTTAGTTTGAGATCAGATCAGATGCTATTTTCCTAGAAAAGAAAATTCACACAACTTTAACACAGTTACAGTTCAGACCCGACTAAGAAAAAAAACCTTATAAATCATTTAATAAATCATTGATCTGGAGCGTAACACAGCGCGAATCACACACCTGAAAGTCCGACAGACATGGCAACATCCCTCCCCCGCTCTTGATTCCAAATATCGATCGTGGTAAATGATTTAATCGTAAATTGCTGGCTTGTCAGTGACAACCACAATCAATTTATCATCCGGCATATTTGACTGTGTTGGTAAGTCCCGCGCCTTCTCGATTGTAATTGGTAGGATAGAGAAACGCGGACGAGCGCTGCTGTGTTGCAGAAGTTGCACTATTTCCGCAGTGAAAACTTAACGCAGTGAACTTCAGAAACACCTAAAGTTAGATATAAAGTTAGAGTTTTCTTGCCACAGCATCTAACAGCCATTAGATTAACTATTTACAGGTCTAGTGTTTTGAAAGTTGTGTCAGTTCTTTCATCTGGGTGTTGAACTTCAAAATTTACTGAGCCTAGTAAGAATTAAACCCTCTACCACAGAACCCCCAAGCAGGCCTCTAAGCAAAGGCGGGTGGCAAGCAGCAAGCAGTTTGTTTTATTTAAATAAATAAATCACCAACTTAACTCACTTTTTCAAAGTATACTTATAAAGTTTGAAATGTTAAATATGAAAATGCCAAAAGTATCATTGAGTTTGTATCATCGTTTGAGTTTGTTTCTGGTTATTTATTGTGGTTTTGCACCTCCATCATGATCCATCATTTTTTGTTTAATGTGATTTTACACTGAACATCTTGACTATTGGCAGAGGTAAATGGACTGAAAGTAACACATTGTTTTCACCAGGATTGTTTCCTTTCTCAAACAAAAGGTCAGTAGAAAGTTATGGTACATTTTGGTCAACTCTCTAGTATCTAAAATATCTTCTCAGAGTGTCAGCTTGCCTTGTTATCTGATTTATTATCTAGCTACAGTGTTTATCTTTCTTTCAGACACATACACACATACACACCCTGACATGTGCGCTTATCCTCTCCCAGCTCCAATCCTCTGGGGCAGTGGCACTGATAGGAGTCCAGCAGTGAGGAGCAGTCATGGCTGCAGCCTCCATTGTTAACGTGACAGCCTGCTATCTCTGCAGGAGGCAACACAGAGAAAAGAAAAAGATGAAAAACAATGTGTGGTTCCTTGGTTTAATTATCTCAGTACAACATTTCATCGGCTGATGTGTCACAGAGGTACCTCTGCAGTTGCGTCCATCCTCATCCAGCACACGGCCCGGCCCACACTCACAGCGCCTGGAGCCTTTGGTGTTCACACACACCTCTGCACAGCCGCCATTGCCCTTTTCACACTCATTCAAATCTGAACATGGGACACACACCACACCTGGGTCAGATAATATTATCTGATGAGTCTTGTTTTAATCGACTGAGTACCAGATGGGTGGAGTTTATTGCCTCAAGGCAATTCACTTAGTGTTTCAGAGAGGAGGATGACAAATCAACTTTAAAGGGATTTAAAAGTGAGTTTATAATACTGAGCGGCCTGGTAAAGAAATAATGATGGATGAAATAAAAGGAGAGACGAAAGTGAAAGTGCAAGAGAGTGAGGATAGAGAGGGAGCGGAGAACTGAAGAAGTAATTTCTGAGACAGGCAAAGGCAGATTTGGTAGATGGGTGAATAATGAGATAATGGCAGTTTTCAGGCCGGTTAGGTTCCCACTGCATGCCTGTCACCCATCATTAGATGTACCGTCCAGTGTACCACACACACACACACACATCCACCTTGGCTGAAGTCAGCAAATATAAAAGACAATCTTTCAATCTTCCTGTCTCTATCACTGCTTCCTTCAGCAGGCTTTGCACTTTCTATAAACTGCATTTCATGGCCTGATAGTCAGTGGACATGCAGTTAAAATTCAACATTTACTGTTTTGAACTTTTTTGCTTTAAATTTTTCAAATTAAGAATGTATAATTAAAAAATGATGAAAAAATAAACTGTATGATCATATTGGCCTTTGCTGTCTTTGCTAGTTCTGCCCCATATTTTGAATATCCAACTAAATTTAAGTAAACACAGATATTTGACTCAGAATAGCATGAAATATATATCTATCATCTATAAATGCATCTGTCACAACAATGGGTGAACATACTGTGAATCCAGTCTGACTGACTTGTTATTGTTATTGTTTTTCAGAAACCATTTCCAGCCTATCCGTCTTACATGTTCTCTTGCTTATCTTTGCCTGTTGCACAACTTATCTGTCCTTTCTCTTCCTCCTCCTGTGTCTGTCTCACCCAGGCATGTTTGTCCGTCTGGACCCAGCACAGTTCCAGGTACACAGCGACAGTCAGACTCAGGACATCTCAGACCTGCGCAGTCCACCTCATCGCAGATATCATAGAAATCTGTGCAACATACAAGCACATGAATGTATTGATACAACAAAAGACAAGGAAATGAAAAATGGACTTTTTACATATCAGACATGCTCACTCACGGCCACAGTAAACATGGAAGCAGACTGAGGGTCTGGGCAGGCGGTAGACAAAGTATCCCCCAGCGCAGGCCTTCACATCTACACTGGCATTCCACTGGCAGCAGTTGTCATTGAAGCTGGCACACACAGGCAGGCTGATAATGCCTTCATGGGGTTGAGGGTGGCTGCCATTGAGCCAGATGGGAGCGTGGGTGCCACAGTGATTCTCAGAGATGCAGAAGGTGGGCATGGCATCCCCGGCCATGCCAGTGAAGCGATACCATTCTCCAGACATGTGGCTGTCACACTGGGGCACGCCAGATGATTGGTTGATGTGGTAGTCTGTGTTTCTCCAGGGTTCATTCAGGCTGATGTAGGCAGAGCACGGGTCCAGGGCTGAGGCATGTGGGTGGGATGGCAAAAATGAACAAGAATTGGTTGTACATACTTGAAAAAAGATGAACATGATGTAAAGGTGTGTTTTAAGATAAAGAGGGTATGGGCTCTAAAGGGCAGTTTAGGACAGTAACTACTTACTGTTCATTAAAAGTATTAAGACCTACGTCCACATCAAGATGATGCAGGTGAAATTCATTTTGTTTCTGCTGCTAAAATCATAAGAAATTACACCTGAAAAATAAATTCAGGACAGGGGCATCCAAGGGGTTTAAGGAGCAGACCATGAACTACAACACCCCCAGGTTTATCTGTACTGGTCATTTGAGCAAAAGTGTTACCATGAGGCAAACCTTTGGCCCCTCAAGATAAACTGTAACACAGAGTCAATTCTAATTGAACTAAAAGCCAACAAGCCATTCACAAAGGGCTCTTTATTCAATGAGTTCTGTCAGTGGTGACTCTTTTCACTACAGCCAGTTGTGCAGAATCAGGGGAACAACTGAACGAGCAGAGTAAACAAAGTGCAGCAAAACAATCAATAGTCTCTCCCCTCATCATGCCCTCTCAACAGTGTAATTAAGAGGTAGATGTAAAACAAATAGAAAAGAAGACGACATGTAGGATGATGGGAGCTGGCAAAGTGGGCAGGAGTGTAAGTGTTAATCACTGAGAATCAGCAGGGATGAAGAAACAGCAGGAGGTTGATCAGCTCAGCAGTAAAGCATCTTCCTTGACAGGCCAGAGCCAGGAAACATGACAGCGGACAACCAGCACATAACACTTTACTGGAGCAGTTACCAGCACTATAACCAGTGCTCTAGGCTTTCCATTTAGTTGGATTGCTCCACATAAAATATCTATGTGTACGCCCATACCTTTAGGGAAAATATCATCCTGTGTGAGGCCTAATGGAAGCCAAGGTTGATTATAGAGATTTACAGTAACAATAACTGTTCCTGTCCTCATATCTGATACCACAAGTAAACCTGAAAACACACCAGCATGCGCTCCACATTATGGTAAGTAAAATTAACTGACTGCACCTTGGCTCTTGGAAGCAATGAAAAAACATTTGTGTGAGATGGGACTAATTATGTGACCATAAATGATGTCACCGCACACATCATTTTCTCCCTCCATCCACAAACCTGCTGCTCCAGTAAAAGCAGAGGGATCAATCCATGGCCTGGGCCCACTCACAGCATAAGGGACCAGTTTTGGAGATGGACGACTGACCAACTGTGTTCCAGCTCGAGCAGTGCAGAGGGGGCAGAGGACATAGCTGACTCATGCGGGTGTATGCTAATGGGAGCGTTAAATCTTCCAGATGGGGCTTGAATAACTTAAAACGACTATTATGGGAACACGGAGCCACGCCTGACCTGAGTCAGACTCCTGCATCTGTGCATAAGAAGATAAAAACCCACACTAAACACTGTCCAAACTTACTGTTGTATATAATATTATGCCGATATTCTGTAGTAGTTACTCCCTGTTTATCTAGAGTCACCTCTGTGCCAAAGACCATAGACATTAGAGCCCAGACACTATCAAAACACATCAGTGAGCAACATGGTTGCACTGGCTGTCATGTGACTTCATTAATGTGAATATGGGTACTGTATTTTATTTTGAGTCAATCCCACACATTCATCCTGCTGCAGGAAATATAGTACCAAATGTGCATTAATCAACAGCTGAAAACAGTCCCCAAGAAAAGCACCAGTTAACCAAGTTTGAATGACATTTGAAAAAAATGCAGTGCCCAGCTATTTCAGGAAATCATTTTTTAAAAATTACATATTTAGTGGAAATGAATTGGCATGGTGCTGAGTGTCATACAGTTAGGGAAGTCCAAAGATATTGAAAGATGAACTTGTTTTGGGTGTAAACAACATGAGAACTGTTAACTCACCTTCACCTGCAACCACAAGACACTCCTGCAGCAGACTGTTAATCACCAAAAAAATCATCATGTTTTCTCAGAGTTGGATAAAAGATAATCTTCGGTGTGCATGTGTGTAGCTCCTCTGGTTCATCCTTAGGGGAAGCCTGTCTTTAAAAGGCACCTCTTATCTGTACTTGTCATATTGTCATGTCTTCTCCTCACCTTGACTCCTTGACCTTCTTCTCCCTAAATCCAGTAACAGGACCATCCTCCCATTGTTTCAAACTGAACACTCTACACATTCTCCCCCCTCCATCTCCACACACAGACAATCTTAATCTATCCCAAACAAACTTTTTTTGCTGTCTCACTGAGCCAAAATGTGGTTAGGGTTTATGATACTTTTGCATGCCTATCTTGTCTTTCTCACCCTTCCTGATTTAAAGTGCGTGGAAATACAAGCAATGATCTAATCTCCAGCAGCATTAAACCAATCTGATTAATCTGCTTAGTGTCGTGCCGGAGCACCCGTCACTTTGAGGCAATGGCAGGGTTTGCACAGCCAGGATTTACCATGGAGTAGACCAAGACCCTCAACGAGGATTCACTATGCTAGCAGGGTGAATATGTTCTTATCTAGCTCATTACTTGACCACGAGTACAGGCCAGAAAATGTCCACAGCTTCATTTAGAAGCTGCTCAAACTAACCTGATGCTTGCAGTTTTTCCTTCTTACATGTAACTAAATCAATGGGAGCATTTATCCACAAGGCTGTTAGAAGAAATGAGGTGGAACATGCCATTCTTCTTTTCTGATTACTCCTGGAAATAAGACACTGTTAGGCCTCCTGGCTGCAAGTCTCTATGGTATAGCAGATCATCAGTGCTATTACACTAATGTATAACCATACTGTGTATAGGAAAGTCATATGGTATAGTTTTTTTTTCTCATTTCAATTCTTCAATTTTCCTCTAAATTTTAGCTTAACATAGGAGTTTGGATTTTTGAGTTAACTTTCCAGTGTTATTTCCAGTCTTTAGGTTGGTTTTAGTTAGGTTTAGTAATTGTGCTTTGTAATTGTGCTTAGAAATGTGCAGTATCAGGTTAAAAGATACTGACCGGTTTGTTTTTCTTTTGCAGCGTGGCACGTTGGCCGACCACTTTGCGGCGTTACTAAATTTGCTGACGTTTATGTTGCCTTCAGGATGAATTGCAATCACTTGTTGATTCCATCAAGAACCATCATTAGGTCAACATTTGTCACACAGTTTGTCCAGTATTTTTGTTTATGGCCAAATACTACTAATGACTGAAACAAGATTTAAAGGAAAAGACCATAGCCTTTCTTATTTAAATTTTCAGACTTGTATGCTGTTTCAACATAACATTGTAATTGTGTTGCTTCATGTACCTATTGTACACAAACAATTTACCCCCACAGGTCTATCTCATAGGATGTCCTGTGCAGTGGGAGCAGGAGGCCAAGGAGAGCCAGAGGAGGTGGTCAAGACCTTGAAAAGTGTGTAATGTGTCTTGGTGTCACCAAGCCTTCACTTCAACAACATAAAACTACACTCGACCACTGGCTCCAAAAACTGGATAAGGATTTTATTGATAATTGAATTACATTTCTCTTTTATACATATTTCATAAATGGTACAGGATTTTACATTTTCTTTTTTGCCAACATTACAGCATCATATGTCAACAGGAAAAAAAAAAAGACAAGAAAAACAAAGTAAACTCAGAGGTCAGAATGGAGTACAAGATCATTTCAATCCTATAATCTGCTTCACTCTTTAGGCATTTTAAACATATCTTATTGTAAGTGCACACAAACAAGATATTCAAAACATAACACACATTCAAAACATAGAATAATAATAATATGATTTTGGAGAAAAAAGGGTGAGGGTGGATGAAAATGATGGGGGAGAGGGGGATGAGAATGGGAGGAGATCCCCGATAATATAACAGAGTGCGCCTGACACTTTTCCGTTGGACTCAGGATCCAGGACGATAGTTACTGAGGTCAAGAGGTCATAAAGCCTCCTTTATAGGTGCACCCAGGATGGAGGGTGTTTTTCCATTTATTGGGGAGTATAAATGCACGCTCAGGGTGCGTTTATGGGAGTAAATAAGGTGGAGATGGGACTGGGGTTTGATGGGGTTCGAGCAGTTGGTTGGCTGGGATTAAGTCAGATTTGGCAGGGCAGGTTCTAAACACGCAGCCGTGCCCACTGCCCTTTATAACTAGGAATCTCTACAAACAACGTTCTTAAATTATCTTCGCAGGTTGTTTTTTTTTTTTCTTTTTGATAAATCATCTTTTTTATTTTTACATAATTTCCCATGTAAACATACATTCATGCAACACCCTCTTTATAATAAAGTTTCCCTATATTTGATATATTTTGTTTTTAAAAAATAAAAGCAAGAGAAAAACAAAGGCAATAAACAGTGGATGGCATGATAAAAAGGAGGTGGTGATGATGGAGAGAAGTGTTGTGTAGAAACAGCAGAGGGGAGGATTGGACTGCAGACAGGCCTCAACTCTCTCACCTCCCACAGTACATCTCCAAGGAAACGCCATCGTCACTTTGTATATGTGTGCGTGTGTTTATGTTAGTGTGTGCACAAGTAAGGGAAAAATGAGTTTAAAGCTAATGACGACTGTGAAGTGGGATGAGGGCGGAATCGATTTTTACCACTATTGACAGACAGGGATTAGGCGCAATATGGTGATCTGATCTTTGCCCCCAGTGCCTTCACACTTGTCAACACACACACACACACGCACGCACGCACGCACACACGCACGCACGCACACACACACACACACACACACACACACACACACACACACACACACACACGGTAAGATTGATTTCCACTTCCAAACATTCAAATTTAACCCTCTTTTAAATGAAGGTGTCATTTCAAATAAGAGATTAACTGTCTCAATGGTCCTATCATTGCCGTTTACCAAATTGCTTATGTTGTCTACGCTGTTTAAATCATTAATCATCCAAAAGGCACCGTTTCCCTTGGATATAACGCACACACCAACACACAGTAACAGATAAGACCAAATCCTGCTTTGAGATCTGCATGGCTAACTCTTGATTTGACCTAAAATCATGCATTTTTAATTTTAAAAATCTGCAGTTAAACACAAGGATCTCTTCAGTAGGATTCAGGTGACTGTTCACACACAAGCAAGAAATGATCTTGAACTAGAGTCTGTGTGCAGGGACGTTGTGTTATTGTGCTTCCTCTCTGCAGAGGTGATCTACAGCAGTTCAGAGTAAAAACAACTGGCTTTGAGACCTTGGTTTTTTCTTTTTTTTTGAGACATAAACGGTACCGGAGAGAGGGCCACCAATCCTCACCCTGAACAGAAAACTAAGTGAAGCTGACAGGTTTATTCAGTGACCATCCAAAACAAAATGGACAACATAAATATATGGCTTCTATAACCTTTGATTTAACTGATCGGGGGGATGAGACTTCAGCTAGATGTGGCAAAGAAAAGTGTCCAATTAAGTACAAAATTGCAATAATGCTCCTACACATTCACAAATTTCTACTTAGGGCATACCACAGCATGCAGTCTACCCTGCCTTGCCATCAAGGGAGCAGGGGGGCATTACAGCAACAGTGGGAGGAGAAAACTCTGGCTTTACTTCAGGATGAAAAAAGCCTCTATGAGTCAATGCCATGATGCTTTTTTGAGGGGGTGTCGCCTTATTTTGTCGATAAGCTTCAAATATGTTCAATTGGAGAAGGAAAAATATATGATACAGAGGAAAGGGGATATTGAACTGCAGGCAATTTACTCATATTCTGCTCCTCCTATAAACTGCAGCTTTACTTTTTTGGAAGCCATTCAGTTCATCAGCTACATGAAACTATAACATACCTGAAGGTTTGTCTGCGGCAATGGTCTCTAAACATTTTACCCCCTTCATTGCGTTGAACATTAAGCACCTATCTTTGTAGTCATGGGATGATCAAACACGGCATTGCTTAAAAACAGTGAACCTAAGACGTTTTCACCCTGATTTGGTCTCAACACTGTTTCCCCCTTTGGTGACCATGCACAGGAGCCTTGTGTCCATCCTAGAAAGTTACTGTGAAATATACTGTGTGTGTTTCTCATGAAAAGATATGAAATAGCATATGGTATAATGCTCTTTGTCTGTGTGCGTATGTGACGTTGAGGGTGTGCATTTGCAGGGGTCTTTCATGGCAGGAGATCTTCAGAAGATGTAAATGAGTCTCTCATGAAATGATGTTTGTAAGAGAGCTCCTCCCCCCACTGAGAGAACTAGCCTCTGGTCATCTGTTTATTTGATTGTATACATATATATATTTATATTCTTTTCATAACAAATATACTATGGCTTTCAAAATAAAAAGTGCCAAAATATTTTTTTGGAATAAAAGAACACACAGTGATGTTGTTGTCGGTAGTACTGTCATACTTGCGCAGACCGGGCCGCTACAGGACGTCAACAGGAAGAGGAAACGAGGCGTCGTCATGCCTACATCCTGCGAGTCGAGACAAGCTCCTGACAAAGGTCACACTGGGAAGGACAGCTGTCCGTCACCTGGAGGAGGCATGGCCCGGGGAGGGAGAGGCAGCAGAGTTCAGCTACAGGAAGACGAAGGTCTTCCTGATGGTGCAACTGCAGTCAGGACTTCCTTGTAAACTTTTAACATGTGGGATAGAGAGTCTCCCTGGAGCCTGCCCCAGCCAAGAGTAGGTGTGTGTGTTGACAGTTTGACTGCTCAAGGAAGCGGGACTGTTGTGTTGACCCGCAGTGTGACCAGGGTCGGTGTCCCAGTGCACCCTGAAAGTCCCACACACGCACACACACACACAAACACATGCACACTCAACAATGCCCTTCTGCATGTCCTCTGTCCTGGAGCGTCTAGAGGTGTGATAATTCCTCCGCTTTCCCCCTGGAGTTCCCTGCAGGCTGTCCCTCTGGAGACTTGGGGCATATCCATAGTGCCTAGTTTTATTCCATCATCTTCATCTTCACCTTCATCATCGTCGTTGTCCTTTTCATCATCCTCACTAACCTTCGGCTGTGCGAGTTTTTCAGTTATGTCCGTATTCTCACCATCCTTCTTTGTCTTTTAGCGGTTTTCACTTACAATTCCAACTGGAGTTTTCAGTCAGGAAAGTAAAAAGAAAAAAAGAAAAGAAAAGAAAAAAGAAAGAAAGAAAGAAAGAAAAAGAGAGAGAAAAAACAAGAAAAAACTAACTCCCACAGTCAAGAAAGGGATGGGATTATTGGGTGTGGGAGGGATGGGAAGAGGGGGTCAAAGGGGAGGGGGAAGGGTGTTGGATGGCAGGAGGAAAGAGGGAGAGGGGCTTGTAGGAGCCGAGAGAGAGAGAGAGAGAGATAGAGAAGGGGAGAGGGAGAGAGAGAGAGAGAGAGAGACAGAGAGAGAGAGAGGAGGGAGTCACTCCTTCCATCAATTTTTACTGGCGGTGAGCTGCTGAACTGGGAGCTGGAGCTGGAGCGGATCCCGAAGACGCTTTAGATCCAACTCCACCTGGAGAGGGTGGACGGGGACAGAGAGAGGGAGTGTGGGGGGGTGGAGAGCAAAAATATGAGACGAAAATGTGTGGGGAATGGTATGAAAGTAGGTCTACCAGCAGCCGTTACAAATTCAAGCACTGAACTCTAAAACGTGTGAATCCCTAGTGTGACTTCAACACTCATTTTACAATCACAAAACATCCAGCTTTCACCGAGCAACTGTACCTCAGCGATATCATCCTTCAGCTTGTTGTACTTCTCAATGTCGAAGCGTGTCCTTTTCACCCCCTTGTGGAAGAACAGCAGATACTGTCTGTCTCTAGCGTCGGGGTAAACATACTCCTGCAGGTTATTGAGAGACACAGACAGAGCACTTTGTCAGAGGAACAAGTTGATCAGATAGCTGAGTCCTTGAGCCAAATCACACTGGAGACATATCAAACATCAAATGGTAATTTATGGATGCTGAATTCACTTTCAAAGGGCAATGTTATCACCAGATCAGCCTGTTTAACAGCTAAAAATATTACTATTTAGTGCAGAGTGTTGCAAAGAGAGGTTAACCATTAGATTTAACTGTTGTAATGCTTCCTTCTCTGGTTGCTCAAAGAGCTCTTGCATTATGTTGCTCAAAGAATCAGTAATGTGTCAAAATATCAGACACAAAAAAACACCAAAAACACTGTTGTCTAATTCTTTGGTCTGCATGTATTTGATTTTACTGTTTCATTGTGTCCTACCTGGCGTGTAAGCACAAAGTAGGCGTACATGGCCATGGCTGTGCCATAAGTGATGAAGTAGGTGACAGGCTCCATGATATCCCAGGAGTATTCCCACCAGGTGAGTCGGGCCAGGATGCCGAACTGGGTGGCCATGTACGCCATGCCTCCCCACAGCACCCAGGTGGTACGCCGCTCTGCCTTCTTACTCAACTCCTCCTTCATCTATGCAGAATCAGGAAGGAAGCAGACAGCCAGCCAAAAAACAGGCGAGACAAATTTGTATTAAGAATCTAGTGAGGAAGAAGGGCAATTATATTATGGATTTTCAGCACAAAAAATATACAAATCCACAACAGCTGTGATAAGTCTTTTGGACCCTTGTTTCCAGATTAAGACTTGATTATCGTGAGATTAGTTGTTTTGGTGTGATCATGAATCGATTATCTCATTACAGGGATAACAAACTCATTGTTTTTCCAAGGTCCCAACCACACCCCTGATGGCTCAGGCCTTCTTTAACCAGTAATTCTTAATGGCTAAATAGAATCAATGCCTGATATCTTCAACTAATGATATAATAAAAATGATCTGCAGATAAGAGGATTATAAACAGGCCTACAAAATTCTAAGCAACTACAGCTCCCCTTGGCTTTCATACAAAGATATGGAAATGATTAAGTCACATATTTTACTGTTCAATTGCTTGTCAAAGTTTTGGTTGACTAGGTCAGCAACTTGTATGACCAACAACAGTCAGTATCGTCAGTGTACAGACCTTCTCTAGGGGGCGGAGTTGAGAGTTGAGGTCCTCCAGTCGTCCAATCAGCTCACGCTCTTTGCTAAGTTGGTGCTCCTCGATGCGCAGGGTGGTGTAGAGCTGCTGCACCAGAAATTTGACGTCGTTCAGCCTTTCTGCCTCCTCATGGGGGAGCAGCTCTGAGGTACACACACAAATGCAAACAAATAAACAGGCTTCAATACAATCCACTTTCTGGCAATAAAACTCTTATTGGTCGTGGCCCTATCTGTGAGGGAATGAGTCAGAGCAAACAGCACAGGCTCTGGCTTTACTCTGCCAGTACTCACCTCTCCTCGGTGGCCGCACGAGGTGCGTGGTGTCATTAATGACGAGCTTGAAATCATCCAGCAGCAGGATGTCTATACCTGTGGAGGAGGCAACCCTCGCTCCATCTGGACGGAGAGACGAATGGGAAGGGAGACAGTAAGAGAGATGGAGCACTGATGGGCTGCCACTTCAAACACCCTTCAACTCTCTCGATAATCAGGCTTGTTGCTGTCTGATTATGGAGAGAGGTAAAAGCAGATGCACTTACACACTAAGAGTAAGATTTCAAGCACCAGTTGTTCCTGTATAATGAGCCCTCTGAGCAGAGTGAGGGCTGAAAAATCATTTCATGGTGCATGCAGTGGTATTAAATTCTGATACAAAGCCACAGCTGCAGGAACACTTAATAGCCTCAAAATACAAGAACACTTGAAAGCATGTAAGGACATGCACATGCATAACCCTCTGGGGCTAAATGGATATAGTGAGAGTGTGCGTACTCTTGTGTTTATATGCATACCCATGGAGTAGATGGCTACCCGGTCGATGCCTCTGTCCTCTGCCTGGAGCTGTTGCAAGAAAACTCCCACACAGTCACTGAGAGGCTTGAGGGTGAACTGACAGCGCTCTCGCCTGGACGGCAAACTGACTGAGATCACCGGCAGCCCGTTCTGATAAACCACTGTCACCTCTGTCAGGGTTGCAGGCAGGAAAACCCAAGTCAGACAAAATATCACAAAAGCAGAAAATGTGAAATGACACCCTGCAGTCTTAAATGTACTGTGGAAATGAGCTTTCATGTACTCTACTCCCTCTGATTGCAGTGACTAAGACTGCATGAGGAGCAGTTTATTGTTTGTTTTGCTCACCACTAGTTAGTCTTGGCATCTTCTGGATTATGAGCTTTTAAATATACACCAAATCATGAATTACACACTCATACTGAAATATCTGTCTGTTTGAAACTTTAATGCTTCTGACTTGAACAACACCACACAACATTTTATTTCATTCTGACAGTGATATCCTAATTTTAAGCTAACTTCTCTTGTTTTTTTGAAAAGAAGCAATATTTTGAATGACCACACAGAGGAGTGTGGTTTGAGACCCAGCAGGGGGCAGTACAACAGCAGCTCCACCTGCCGGAGGAGCACAAGAACAAACCTGCCAAACTAAGAGAACTAGAGCAGCCCAGGCAGTGGCCCAGGAATAATGTGCAACCTTAAACCAAACCCTTCATAACAGCAACAGTCTCCATTTGTTTTACCATCAAGCACTGCAATCAATACTTAAGCTATAATAAATTCTTTCCTCTTGAGGAAACATTCTGGGCTCAGCTTACAAAATAGGATACTGGAAATAATCCTTTTAATTTGGTGACAATTTAAAGTCAAATCTACAACTGATGTTTTCAGATCTCACTGCTGTAAACACCACATACAGTATCTGCAATAAAACAGCAACTAATTCAAGAGTTATTTGTAAATTCTGAATCCTGTGTGATTTAGTGCACCTCCATGTACCTGCCAGAGTAAGCCCTCGTTAGACTGTCAGTTCCTGAGAATCAATACAACATGATATTGCCAACCTTCTCCTCAAAGAACTATTATGTTGATTCTTGATGCCAACTATTGATATTTCTTATTCCCACAAAGGCTCAAAAGACCTCTAAATGATGCGTGTGTGGTGGGACTGAATCAAAAAGACCTTGAGGTTCCTTAAAAGGTTTTGGCTTTTCATGGCAGTGAAAAAGGAGAGATGAATGAATTGTTGCTTCAAGGACTAACAGAATGCACTCCCAAGACTATTTTGAAGTTCATGATGATTTGGTGTTTGAAGCTTTTTTTCTCTACTTGCTGTTTTTTTAGCACTACCACAAGGACTGTCATTTCTGAACCAAACTGCTGAGCCCCTGCTCTGCTCAGTGGTACTTTGTTTTAATAATAATGGTCTGTAGTCTAGCTCATGACCAAACTGGTTATAATGATCCTGCACAGCTTATACCATTATCATTCTGAGTTGCCCCTAATGACAGAGCCATGAATCAATGCAGAGGGCTTGCGAGCCCACAGAGGCGGGTGATCCAAGCTGCCTTGTTGCTGCTGCACCCAACAATCTCTCTCCCTCCTGCTCAGGACCACTGCAGTGAATCAGCAGATCTCTGCTTGGGCTCGCACCAAGAAGTGAAGGATCATCGGCTGGCACAGTCAGGCAGCACAAGCCCGGGCTCAGTTTCAAGGGGTATCTTGACTATGTTCAAAGACACGGAGGTGCGGATGCTTAATTTGGCACCCAGATTGTTATTTATTACAGTGACAATTAAAAACTTTGCCTCAAGTATCTGAGCTGTTCTCTTCCTGCACCTGCTCCCTTTGTCCTCCTCTGTCTCCTCACAGGCACACTGCTAAAGGTGTGAGGATCCTTCTACAGTGCTACAGCTGTTAAAGCTTGCAGCTTGTCCTGCAATGCTGCTGCATTCACCTCTCAGTACCCCTACCTCTCTCTTCCTCTGCCTGTTCACGCTCACCATCTCTCCCGCCTCTCACACAGACGAGCAGATGCTACCCCAAGACAGATTCCATATTAATGGCTACTGGCTGTTAACTCCAAATGAGCCTCTGCTGTCTGATGGGAGCAGAATTCCTCTGCGGTGCAGAACTCATTTGTCTTGGATGGGAGCAGAGGCTAGATTTGGGGTTTTCTTTAAAAAGGGAAACCCCTGATACAGCTGTCATGGTCAGAATTAAACTACTATGAGGACTTACCTTCTGGAGAAGCGGAGGTACACAACAGTCTCTGGCCATGCCATGAGGGGCCGCCCCTCCAAACCTGCAGACAGGAAGAGAAAGGACAACAACCTGGTTACTCCACATGTACACAGTGCTCTCATATTTCTGCTCTGTCAGCCAGTGTGTGTCACTCAGCAACATGACACTACCCTAATCCACGCTATCTTCTCTCACTGTTTATTTGTGAGACTGACCAATTAGCACTTTACAAAATGGTTTCCTCTGCTCCAGTTTCTAGAAATGTTCCCATATCCAGACAAGAGCCACACCCAAGAAGCGCAGATCGACAGATCTAACTGCAGCTTCCCAGTCACGGAAATATTCGACAATGGGCTGACGCATAAAAACACACACACACACACACAGCTACTCATATTCCAACTAAATACATCAGCATCCAGACACAGAAACCACCACTTGGAGGAAAACGCCACAGTGGGAGACACAGAAAACAGGCAGCCAAATGCAGCTTGAATAACAACAGTGTGGTTCAGTATGAATTCTCCACTTGTGTCACTGACTAAGGAGAGAGGGGAGGAGGGGAAGAGGACGAGTGGAGGAGCAGAGCTTGGGGAAACCCTCATTTTTTTTCCTTCTGTTCAGCAAAGTAGGAGTGTTCACATGCTCTGCACATGTTTCAAATTACAGAGCTCGTTATGTTTTCTGGTGAGCCGCGATCACCTTTTAAGGCATGAGACTGGGCTGTCGGATCTCCTCCCTCTTACACAGAGTGAACGGGGGTGTGGATGAGACTTTGGAAATCAAGCAAGAAAGAGCGCTGGAGGGCAAAACACAACTTTTCTGATTAAAGTTTTACGCACAAACAAAATCTGTCTCTACTGCACCACAAAAACAGATCCCTGTTCCTCTGCAGAATGGTCCTAATATTTAATAAGTGGTGCCTGAGGCCATGCGATTTGTGACACTGTAGTGCTGTATATAAGTGTATTCACTGGATATGCAGTCACATCACATTCTCCTATGAGTGCAGACTCATACACACATTCAGTAACCCGTTCTGGAGAGACAGGACAGCTTTCACACGGTCTACAGACCTGACTACATGGTGCTCAGCATCCAGCAGGCCTCAGTCTGACTCACTCACTCTGTGTACAACTGTTTTAATATCAGATTTACAATATCCACACACTCTCTGACCCTTGCTGAGCTGAACCACAACAGCAGAGACTCAAAGCTCTCACAGCTTCTCTTTTATGACTCTGCACTGACAGAAAAGATATCTTAGCAGGGAGCAGTGTGTATGTGTACAATGCTGTTACTGCAACCAGATACTTTCTGAATCTGTAGCACTGAGCTAAGCACAAACACTGCAGACACCCATCTACCAATCACTGCATTTCTAAGCTGGACACTGAACAAATGGTCAGTGTATGAGAAGCAAGGTCAAGGCTAGGCTGCTAGCACTGGTCTGAATGCTAAGGCCAGATTTTATCATTACTCAGCAGAACAGATATCTTGGATAACTCTGTGATGCAGGAACCAACAGAGGAAGCTCTTATGCTCAGAATGCTACAAATTATTTCCGCTGTATGCTTCATGAGAGGGCCCAATGATGCAGCTTAAGACTTGGGGAATACAGTGGCTCATGTTTCATAGTTCAGAATCAGATTTTTTATTATGTACAGAAACCTTTTACGGTTTGTTTTGGCTTACATGGGTGAGATTTGTCACAGCCAGTCACCGTCAAACACTTTACAAGATCACACAAAGTTCAAAGAGAGATTTTTAGGATCTTTTCAGTCAGGTTTATAGTAACTGACAGCTCTGTGAACTTCACTGCCACACTCGTACTCAATGCCAGTTAAAACAAACACTGAAAAAAATAAATAAATAAATAGAATAAAATCGAAAATATTTTTTTGTAAGAGCACAGGAGCAGCAGTGGGACTACCTGTAATCTTGGCATCAACCTGACAAACACTGCTGTCAATCAGCTGCTGCTGGTTAAATGTCCTAGCTGTCAATCAGGGAATGTGACTGCCAATCACATCTCCACAGTTGTCTGATCCAGCTTTCAGTCAGACAGTCCAAGCCCGTCAGACCGCTGCAAGTACAAGATTCAGTGATGATGCTGAAAGGAAAAATGTCTAGATCAATGCAAATTGCAACAGTTAACCACCGCTACAACTTGTGACCCCGAAAATTGCTGTGAATGTTTCAACAGCAGAACATGACTGACATTAATCAGCAATGAGGTGCTAACCTGCCCATTGTCAGCTGTGGATCTCTACTGCTGCCTCTGTATTTGTCCTCATCAGTGTACCTACAACGCAACACTGACTATCCACCATTCAGAGGCTCAGTGAGGGTCCACAGATGGAAGCCCTGCTGAGTGCTCACTCACACTGGTGTTGCCTATTTGTTAGAGCCCCCTGAGAAAATAAAAACTTCTTGGGAACTCAGCTTTGTTTAATATTTTTCAACATCTACAAATACAGGGAATGGTGAAGAACAAGTTGAAGTAGTCTGGAAACATTTATCTGGAACATTGATGCAGGACTTCTACAATGACTTCTGTGTGTGTCTACACATCAGGATTTACAGGAGATACACATCTTGTTTCTGACACCACCAAGCCAAAGACGACTGAATGTTGCAGTAACCCCATGGTGAAATGTCAGTATGTGTGTGAGTCTGTGTGTGTCCTAAATGAGAATACTGATTACCATCCCCTGGTACCAAAAGGAGCCCAAACAGTGATTAGGCTGCTGATCAGATGACATGCTGAGAAAGGCATTTTGGCTGGTCTGCAATAACTGCACAGTCTGCAGAGAGCGGTCCAGCACTGCTTTGCTCATTCATTAACTTCAGCTGCTTGAAGCCAGGAGGAAAGATTTCCTCGAGATACCCACAACATCACCAGCATCGACCCACGCACCCAGACACAGGGCACCGTCACAAACATATGCAAATGTGCCACTGGCGTGTGTGTGCATCCATCTGCGGAGTGACATGTACGTGTGAATGTACCTCTGCGTTTGCAGGTGACGAGTATGCATGAGTGTGTGTGTGTATGTGTGTCCACCCGTCTGTTCACCAGCCTGTTTGTCAGCGGTAGTTGCAGAGCGACTGAGCGAAGCACCCCCCCTCCCATCCCTCGGCACACAGCCACTGAAACGCTGCCTGAAATATTTAACAGCGTAGCAGCAGTCAATAGCACAGCAACCTTGGAATCAATGTCATACGGCTAAGACAGGGAGAGAAAGAGAGAAACGGGCATCAAGGATGGCTCAGAAGATGGACAGATGTGCTGGAGGAGAGAGAGAACTGTGGAGGGATGGAGGAGGAGAAAGAACACGAGGATAAATGGAGGAGCAGCAGGGGAGCGATAGAGATAAACGAAGGCTGGAGTAAAAGGGTGTGAGTCACGAGTGCGCCTGCGTTTCTAACCATGTGCTGCATATACTGTACCCTGCCTGCAGCAGACAATCCCTCCCCACTGAAACGTGACTGTAGTGTGTGTGGTGGAGATGGTAGCTAGAGAGAGAGAGAGAGAGAGAGAGAGAGAGAGAGAGAGAGAGAGAGAGAGAGAGAGGAGGAAGGGATGAAGGGAAACAGAGGAAAGCAGGGAGAGAGGTTGGGGCAGGAGGAGAGGAGCAGTAGACTTGCTGGGGGTGGGGGGTGTTACTGCTGATCACTGCAGTAAAGGAATCCCTCGTCTAGAAAGGGGGGTTGCCCCTAAACTTCACCCTCCTTTCTTCCCTCTCTCCCTCCCTCCTTCCCTCCTCCACCTCTGTCTTACTCACGCTGAATCCTGATGTGCTGGTTTTGATCTTCTCTCAATCCTCATCTGCACTGCGCTTCAACTTCCTCTGCATTTTATCATACCCCATGTGTGCCTTTGCTTCAATTAAAACACCACTCCTCAATTTAAAATCTTGCTTTCAGTGTAGTAAATGCACTGCAAGCAGGGACCCAATAGCCTATGCAAGATATAGTGTGTGAGAATACATTTGATACACAAGGGAAACCGTACGGCAGACCACAGTGAGTCCATCCCTGCTCTCACATGACGTGGTAACTTGTTCGAGAGATATGATATCGACCTGTAGTAAGGATTAATAATCCTCACACAATGCAGCTGTAATAATCTCACAGTGATGTGCCAGTTTTCAGAAAAAAGGAGGAAGAGAAAAAACACCTCACATTCACACAGTATAGCCAGGGGGAGGGAATCGACACATAACCTTTGAGAGTGAAACTGCTGCAGCTCTGCCTACTATCAATATCTCCCCTATGTGCTACCATTTCCCTTTGCTGTGCTGAATTTGAGGAACATAACAGCATTCTTGTTCTCATTTCAGTCCAGATTATGTATGTGGAAAAATATGCAAGATTTATGAGCTTCCTCCTCCAGTCACACATTCATAAACTGTTAGCAGAGCTGTTTTGAGGGTGGATTAAAACTACTGCCAGTGTTGTACAGCCAAAGAAAGACTAAAGAGACTGAGTTATTTTAGGAGTTCTGTGCAAATAACAAAATGTATGACGTAAATATAAAAATGAATATATTGTTAGCCCATATTACAGTTTTATATATACAGCACAAAACTATGTGTATGGACCATTTCTGCTTTTAGCTTTGCTGTTACAGCTGGATCTGAACACAAAATGACACAGCAGTTTAAAATCTATTCTTCGTCACAACACATCCTTTTATCTCCAGACATACCGCAGGGAAATTCAGGATGCTGAGCATGGCATAAAGCATGTCTGTGAGTGTGTGTTACAGACACTAGCACTGAGGAATAATGTTGCTGACATAATTCCCATTTCATGGTGTCCTTCTGGGGGAGTGGAAACCTCTGTCATTTATCTGCACAACGACTGCATCCATCTATGTGGTAATGTGCTGTCCTGGGCCGTGGCTACGGACCAGATAACGTGGGTAGTCACACAAAGTCATTCATGAAATCATTCATGGATACACAGGCTCATATACATTTCACCTATGTCAATAGAGCAGATACCATACACTCATTCCACGCATGACTACACACATGCAGCATAATTATATTTTAATATCATGCTTACTTATCAGACATGCTTGAAATCTTTTTCCCCCAATTCCTTTTACTGGCAGAAGTCATAACATGTGGATAGATTTACAATCAAAGGAGCCAGGACCATTTCCCCAGTGGCTCAGTCGTTTGATAAAAGCTAGGGTCAAGGAGAGGTGGGGTGCTCCATCATGGACAGGAGAAAATGGTCAAGGTGGGGTCAGTGGGAGGTCACTGTGTGTCGAACAACAGCTCACAATGGGATAGATCAATACAAAGCCACTGTACAAGACAGACCAGACAGGAGCCAAAAGTGAAAGCATCCTGCCTTAATCCAAGAGGTGCACCCAAAAAACTGGAGGGAAAAGTATAAAGCCTGCATGTATCAACTGAGAGTTGAAGCATAGCGGGGGCAATGAACGTGCTACACCACATCTACTGAACCAATAAGGAGAGAGTTTACAGTAGATCACCAACAATTAGCTGTGACATCCTGCTGACTCAAATTTGTGGAATATATGTGGCTTGTTACAGTAGGCGAATGAGGTTTACAAGCTATTAAATTAGAAATACACTGCGTCAACTATCTAATCAGCTGCTGGAAGGAAAGTGTGTGGACGATGCTCTCATTCATTAAACCAGTACGATATCTGAGCCTTTTTTTGTATCCTTGTGTTTCTAGTTTTATTACTCTTTTATAGCACATTAACAGACTGCTGACTGTGACAGCTTAAAACCTCTTTCTTGCTCTCACTTCCAGTGATGTGTAGTATTTTTTATTTCCTCTAAGAAATAATTAAATATCAACCAAATTATACAAAAGTACCATTTGTAAGAGTTTTATTTTTCAAGCATATGCATATTTTTTACTACCTTACAAACAACTGAACATGGGTTTTGAAGTTGATGAATTAGAATCTTAGCTGGGACAATCCTAATTCATCAAACTTTAAATTAACTAATTTATAGTTTTGTGTGTAAAATGTCCGAAACTGGTGAAAACACCCATCACGATTTCCCAGGGCAATGATATAAAGGTAAAGAAAACAGGTCTTTTTCTTGATAAACAGTGATTAACTGATTCATATTTGTATTATTTTTATGTAGTCATGCAATCTTTGGCCTGAATTCCCTTACACTGAGGGAAAGTGTAGGATAAAAAACTTGCTGGCTCACATCTTATAAATTATACAGCTGGTATGTAGAGTGCACATTGTGTTGGTGCAGTATAGCTGATGTGTCCAGTTTTCTGTCTTACTGCTGCGCTTCATGTCACCTCCTCTCCTCTCTCTCTTCTTCAGGGGCGAGGTCCTGTCCACTCAGCTCCTTGCTGCCCACACCTCCCCACTGTGCGGTTAACAAGTTGAAAAGCACAGCTGCGACTGTTCCACGGCACTCACAATCCCCTACACACACACACACACACACACGTTCTACATCCTTTCATAAATACAGACAAAAGCACAGGTTCACCTAGATAAGGTGGGTACTCAGCAATTGCTACAGAAGAAAGTGGATTTGAGTACAGTGTGACAGTAATCACAGTCATTTCTTCCGCCTCAGCGCCGACGAGCTTATGTAACGAAAGAAAATGCTGCCTTTTCTCTCGGCTGTGTTCCTTGCCTCGTAAAAGCCATTAACAGATATGAAATCTGCAGTCACATTCTTGAACGCCACAGTATTAAGTAATCTCTGTTCGCATATTTAGAGGAAAACCGTGACAAAGCACAGCATGCCCCACGAAAGCCCATACCCATCTGATCTCTCCACTGCAATGCAGAGTTGATAGTGAACACAACCTTCCCCTGATTAGGCAATTTCAAACATCAAAACCCCACGCCAGTTACAGCGAGGTATAAATAATTCCAGCTTAATCTTTCATTCCATTTCAATAAATTGCCTTTCAGACTGTGGACATGCTTTGATTAATTAATGCCAGCTCATGGCCTGCTTAATCCATAGGATAAGATCTCAGCTGTGAGTGAATCCATGTCTGTTCAGGCTGCTTCAGAAGGGCCAGCTTGGGCCCTCATACCCACACCACTCCTGACACCACCACCCCTGGCCCCCTCCACACCTTCGTGGAACCAGCAACACTGGAACCTGATGCATTATTAAACAGCAGGGCAGCCTTTCACGCCTGAGCTCAGAAGACAGCCAGCGCTCGGCCATTGTGCTTCACGGCTCTGCTCCTCCAAGAATTCAATCCAGCTGAGAAGCAGCATCTGACATCCTTGGGTCACTTTTGAGATCAGAGCGGCGTAGAATTCGAAAACGGTGTTTGCATTTACAATGAGTACATATAAAGAATGTGTGTGTGTGTGTGTATGTGGTCAGTCTGCAGGCATGGTGAGACACTCCTTGAATGCTCATACACCAGATGGCACTAGCTGCTTGTGTCAGTGTTAATTTCAGTGCAGGTCACGCTATACTCTGCCCCTCACCTACTGTAGCAGACTGGATGAAGGGACCTCTCTTTACTCTCCTTTCTATTTCTTCTTCCTCGAGCTTTATCAATTTTTCGCTCTCTTGAAAGTAATTGAGACCCTGCTGACATCCATGGACATACATCTGAGGAATGCATGCAAATCCAGGCTTGCGCGCCACAGACACCAGCTGCGATCTCACTGGCGATCCCGATTAAGCCTCAAGAGTATGAAAAGGTGGAGGCCTGCAGCTCCCTCACATCACACATATCACACACCAATCAATGTTGCTGAATAAGCATTGTTCAGTTCTTCTTATCCTCCCTTTCTCTCTCCTCCCACCACCAGCAGCACATTGAAAGACTTGCTATCCACCTATACTTCCCACCATTATAGTTATCTTCTTTGCAAGCACACCTCTGAGAGCAGAGCTACATTTTGCACCAACACTTGCCATTGTTTTGGATGCATTAATTACAGTGGGAGATAAAACACTTGTTTTGAATTGAGGAATAAAGCACCTCCCATTCGTTCTGTCTGAGGCAGCGGAGTGGTCCTCTGTGACCATTTCACCGCTTATTCCAGCTGAAGCTGCTTCGGGCAACAGAGAAACAGCAAAAATCTTCAGAGTTTTACTCACAACTTTGGCCACAGGATAGTCTGTCGAATTGCAATGATCTCTCTAGCTTGTGATATCATTGGTCCATTTAAGAGGCACAAAACACAACTTTTTCGAGGGATTCCTGTGGCAAAAACATTCCCTCCAGGATTCAAAGTTCATGTTCACTTTTATCAAAACCCACATTGAATAAAATATCATGTTCATAGCACACGCATTAGTACTGGGTCATCACCAATTTATCTCTCATCTGTGATGCTGAAGGGTGCAAGATGCTCTACTTTCTCCCTTTCCTGCTTCATCTCTTGCCTTGCATCTAATCTGACCCCCAAGTTATGCTCTGGCAAAGAGCCAAATATACAAACTTTGTACCTTGTAACTCATCTAACCATGGTAAATGAACATATTTATTCTGTTTGTAAAACAAGTTTTAAGTCTCAGTTTAAAAACCTCTGCTATAGCTTAAATAGCAAATTTGAAAAGTAATCAATAGATTAATCTAAAATGAAAATAAGTGCTGATAACTTCTGTAAATTTCAGGTTTTTATACTACATCCTTTCCATATACTTTTATAAAAGTTTACTTTATAAAGAGTTATGCAAATGGAAATAAACGGTGTTCACCTTTCAGTTATTCTTAAGTTTTGAGTATTTGAAAAGGTGCAAGACCCTCAAAGCTTTTCCGACTGACTAATTAAATGTCAGCTGAGACAAAACACGCAGGAAAACTCAAAAGTGAAAATGTCAAATTTGAATTTCAAGGCAGCAAGGTGGTTATTAATCTCATTTGGGGAGTGCTGTGTTTTTTGGCCCTTCTTCTAAGCTTTTAGAGAGCAATGAGATGAAGTGAAATTTGCAGTATTGTTTGATGAACAGGCCAGACTGGTGACGACACTCTGCCTTAACCTACGGGTATTAAAACTACCCACCTGGTCAGACTACAGGATGAATGAGAGAGACTGATATAGAGGAAGCTGATAAATCATGGGATCAGCATAGGCCTGGTATAATTAATCATTTGTAAAAGTATTCTTTCATTAAAAAATATTCATACATATTCTACCCACACACTGAGAATTTGCACATTGTAACTTAATATGACAGCTGCTGCCATAAATGGTCAAAAAAAAGCTGCTAGTAGAATGTGTGTTTTACTAATATTCCCTTGATGCAGAG
Organism: Lates calcarifer; assembly: GCF_001640805.2. Taxonomy (NCBI): domain Eukaryota; kingdom Metazoa; phylum Chordata; class Actinopteri; family Centropomidae; genus Lates; species Lates calcarifer. The sequence continues at coordinate 4,921,025 of NC_066848.1, read as the reverse complement.
CTAACCCTGGATGCTTGTGCCTCTGCTCTCTGAGAGCATGTGAGGTGACATTCAGAGCAACGTACAGTATCTCACAAACTGACATGAACTTCACTTGAAGCAGCAGCTGTTATTTTTGGAGGGGAGCCTGGGAATGCTCCTTTTGAGGAACTCATCAGTCTCTCATCAGGATGTCTCCCCTCTGCCCCCTCACTCATGCTTCAAATACAACTTGAACCGTAAAGGTGCACAGTCTAAGGAAGTTTGGCTGCCCAGAATATCAATGCTTGATCCTAGCAAGCTCAGTGATCAGCTTTCAATCTGCAACATTAGCTGTCTGGCCTCATGAGTGGCTGGTCCATGGAGAGGACTAGAAAGTCTGGAAAACTGAATCCACAGCATTGTAACACTCTGCCCTCTTGGCTGCATCAGCAAGTCTGTCTGAGTTTTACTTTCCTGCAGTCCACATGGACATATGGCTTGCACACATGCCAGAGCGAGAATTGGGCTAATGAATGCCACTCAGACAGACTGGACCAGACATCGCTGAAGGAGCTGAGGGGGAGGCTGCAGCACAACAACTGACTCATACAGAGCACAGTGACACACAGCTAACCTCATGTGGACATTTATTGTAGCAAGAGCTTTGATTTATGGCCTCAAAATTTTCTAACTATGATGACGATTTTGTAGTTTTGAGCTACAAGAAGCAGTCAACACGTGAGTTTTTTCCAGCCTGCATGCATGACTAGTCTTCTCCTCAACTTATTTGTTCCCAGTTTCCACCGAGTGCCACAGTCACTTTCACTCCGCGACCCTCTGCTAGGCCTGGAGAGGGTGTAGACCACCATATGCCTCCTCTGCGCAGTCACCAGCTGCTCCTTTTGACCTGACAGCAAGGTGTTTCAGTGGGAGAGCTTAACATACATGGGGACTAACACTGTCTGCATGGATGCACAAGCTAGCTGCTAAATCCCAGTCTCTGAGGTGGCAGGTCAATGTTTTAAATCAACATCATTTTACATCTATACCATGTGCCTCTTCTATGCGCATGAATGAAGAAAAATATTTCCCCTAACAGAGAATACAATAAATACAAATGATCCAGTGGCTGCTAGTTTGAGGAAGGAGAGAAAAATGGAGGAATGTTTCACATTTAAAGCCAAGAGTACTGTAGTCCTCAGCAAAGTTAAATCAATATTTACAGACCTGTGCCACACAGAAGCAATAAAAAATATAGTTATGGTACCTTACAGTGTTGAGTAACTTCAGCTCAAATCCATCAACAAAGCCATTTATGATTTGATTTGTTATTTTGATTTTATCCCTCAGAACACATGCAGCATAAATAGAGTCTGAGACAAATCACAGCAAGACATGTTAAACAGCTGCAGTCTGTACAACGGAAAACCTTTGAACATCACACTCAATGACAAGGAGTGACTACAGAAGACACGACAACAAAATGTTTTTTTAGTTTTTTTTATATGTTTTAAAAACTAATATGAAAAAGGTTCTTGAGTACAATAAAATCATAGTGACAGATGCTTAGGATCAGAAATCTTAAATTAAAAAGAAAACCAAAGAATCATGCACACTCTTCATCGACTGAGCTCACTTTATTAACATGACGACATGAATAAAAAAGATATTTTTAATTGTCTGTATGAACTTTTCCTCATGAAGGTTTGAGGGCTGAAAAGTTCTGTTAATAAAGTGAGTTCAAGTGTTGGAGAGTGCGCAGGATAAAACTATTTAACAATTTCTTTAAATAAAATCAATACAGGATATCATATATGGTATTTTATTAATTCCAGTGAACTACGGCTAACTTAAGGTCCAGTCACTATGTCACCTATTTTGTGAGCCATGGCTTAATCCTCTGTTAGATAAAGTCACAACTGTCTCCACAGCCCTTATTAATATGACATCATGTCAGAGATAAAAATCAAATAATGCTGACTACTGGTGAGAGACTGTCAACAGGGTGATTTTTAGATATTCTTAGAAAGACAGTAGGTCTGAGATTTTTTTTCCTGTCGGATCCTGTTTGTCAGATTGTTAATAACAACAAAAGCTTCACTTGAGGCCATTCACAACAGGCATAAAAAATTCACAGGTCCTGTTCCGTGGGGCCGTGTGGTGAGCTGGCTTGCTCTCACGTAGACTTGCAGAGACTTGCAGGTAGTTTTCAGAATGTGGGCCAGAGTCTGTGGACCATCTATCAGCCTGCCCACCTGCAGGGCCGGGGGAATGGAAGTCACAGCAGTCAAATAAGCAGACAGCCAAGCTTTCAGACCTCAAAGGGTTCTGGGCGGGTACCACGTACCCTCCTGCCTGCATGCGTGATGTGACCATCCCGGCTCCACAAGCTCTAGGAGTCACTAGAAAACCCACCATCCTGACTCAGAGACCACACCAGGACAGATTCAAATAAAGTCAGCTGATATTAGTGGTGGATCAGGGTCATTAGTGGTGACAACTTTGTTAAAGATTGTCCCCTTCCTCCCATATCGCCCTCAGCTCTTCGTCTCATCTCTGCCCTTTCATCTCGCCTAAATGACATCATGACCTAAAATCAGCCTCCCTAATGCTCTGACAATAACGCGTCTCTGTATCTCTCTGTCCTCGTGCTCCCATTCACAGTATCTTAATCCTCATCATCAGTATGCGTCTCATGGTACCGCCTTTCCTCCAGTTTGAATATGATTTCATTCTCCATCTTTCTCAAGGGCCTCCTCCACCACTCGACCCCCCACTGCTATTGTTCCTGCCTATTTTTTTTCCTCTCCCTTACTGCGGGATTCAGCCCAGCTTGGATGTAGGTGAATGAACTCAGGCAAGGACGCCCAAGTCTCCCCATCACGATAATTCAAGTGGTTCAGCTACCTTGAAGCAAAAACATTGTCCTTTTTTTGGGAACAGATGTTAATAGTGTGTATGTTAAGTTAATCTCCAAGGGCTACTATTACTACAAATTGGTTTAACAGCTTTCGTCTACTCTCTTTCTGAGAGTAGTTCCTTACGGCATCACCTCTGGCAAGCTGCCAGACACAACATGGCCCCAGCTTGATCAATGGTGTTAACTGGAATGGAGAAAGTCTTTTCATGAATACATCGTTCAAACACCCATAGACTGGTATACATTCATACATCATTTTTACAGCTAACTTGTTATTTGGAGTATGTTTCTTATGTTTGCATATTACTACCCCACCACAGATGATACTGTGAACATTTACAGGCATGTTTCCAGCATCAGTTTTTAGCTGAAGCATCAGGTTGCATCAACTCTGCGTGGTGTTGACCAAGATTCAACCACATGCTGGTTGTATTAGTGCAACACACTAAGACTGTCATTGATTCAGCCTGAGAATGTGGTGCTGGAGGGTAAGTCTTCATTGCTGCATCATCATCATCATCCATCCTAAAAATTCACAAAATCACTTTTCTTCCCTGAGTAGATTTTTTTTTAATCATCCACACTGAACATCACACACTGACAGATACTTTGAATCAATCCACCAGGCAGCAGTTTACCATGAATTTTTGCTTGTTCTTTCAAGATATTAACAGTAATGATGAGTTGCTGAGTTCAGGGCAGGTTATGATCAATGAAAGTTTAAAATGTGAGTAATGTGAGTAGTAGGTTTGCTCAGACAGATACCAGAGGCTTTGGCAGAAAATGTCAGTTAACATCCTAAAAGATAAAATCTGCTTTCTTCATATTGACAATGTGATTGATCCCAGAAATTCACTGAGAACTTGTTTCATAAAGGACTGAAAATAATACACAAGTTAGTGGAGACTGTCTTTACACAAAGTTTACATGTAGGAGTACTGAAATCTAACTTCAAGAGCGGACGTATTTCATTTGGGGCCCACAAAACAGTTGGAGTCACACAGTCCTCTTCACACCCCCGCTCCTTATATCCCAGCTTTACTGGTTTGTTTTCCAGTATTTAGTAATATTCAGAATTTCTTTATTTGCCTTCACCCTGCAGACACATTGTCTGAAATTATAATCTCAATATAAACCAAGATCTTCTTTTACTGCCATTTTATTCATGCAAGGTACTAACACACAGACACGCACAAACAGATCAATAACCTAATTAGACACAGTGATGGTATCTCAGTCTTGCAGGTAGTTTTAAGCTTTACTAAGCCGACCGGTATCTGTGTGTCATGACAGAACAATCAATTTGATGCGAATGCAACAAACTCAGTGCTCTTCCTTCTTTCAGCATCTCCTCACTGATGTGGAGTGGAATTGTTTTTCCTCATATCAACTGACAAATGACACTTGAAATCTGATAACAGCTGCAATGACTCTCCTCGCTCTGAAATAGCACTCAAAACAGACAATTATATCAGAGTGGACTTTGCAACATCCTAATTAATCAGTGAGTTAATCAAACCTAAACAAGTTTGTTATAGTGCTTTTGAGATGTTGAGGTAGAACAGAAGATTATTTGTGTTTATAGTGGATGAACCTTAGAAAATCCATCTGTTAACAGTAGTGGTGCAATTTTGTAAACTAAGAGATGCAATATAAACACGTGCTGTATAGAATCCAGGTAGCGGAAATGTGACAACTGTATTTTTCCTCATTTATTTCTCAGCGCCTCTTCTCTTTCCCTGCCAGCCGTGAAAGATAAAGAAGACAAAAAGGTTTGAAACTACAGATTTAGCTCACTCTTGCCCTTGCCCCACTAGGAGAGTCAGGACAGTAAAAAATCAGTCCTATCAATCTTTTGTTAGTTAATCAGCTCTGATTTATTGGTCCCTGCCTTTGCGGTAAACTGTACACACCCTCACATGAAGGCCTTTTTTACACAACACTGTCAGTGAGGAGCAGATCAAATAGAGAGGGTTGCACAACTTTTTAACTGTTAATTAACAAAATTTCAGGCCAGTCTCTGATGACAACCGTTCTGAGATTAGGAAGGGAAAGGAGGTGTTTCATAACTCAGATGTCAGATGTGAGGGTGTGTTTGTTTGCGATAGGACATGGTTATAATAATAGCCACTTAGGTTTAGAGTCTCCTTCAAAAGGTGCAGCTGAGACTAGAGAAAGGACCGTCAATCTAAATTTTCAGGCACCAACCTCAGACAAAATCTAAGAGGAATATAAGAACAATACTGAAGGAAACTTAAAAATGTGATGATTCTTAGGTAAGTTCTGCGGTTATTAGTAGTGTTGTTTTAAAATAATTTCCACACAGATTTCTAGATGTTTATTTGCAATTGACATCAGAGGTAATGATATCCTCAAGAATTGTAAGTCACACTGAATCTAAAAATATGTGTATCATGTCTGCTCAGATTTGACAGAGTTATGACTCAGAGAAGGAGTGTCATTTTTAACTAAAGTTGTGGTAATTCATTCCTTGCAGTATCTTCGCCTTCCCTTCCACTCTCCTGTGTCCCCCGTGGGAGGCACGACTCACAGTTTGGAAACCTCCTTTTAAGCTTTAGCCTTGACAACCTGGTTTAAATGAATGGAAACTGAAAAGGCAGGGGTGTTATATGGCCCCATAAAAGAAGAATAGCTGTTGATTTGTTCAGAGTGGATATATGAAACACAGAGAACAACAACAACTTGACTACTTATGATTTTCTTAAGAGCATGTCGCTGCCACATTATATAACTGAAAATAAGGCAGGTTTTAAAAATGAGTGGTGCCTACAAATATTTTTCTGACATCGTTCAAGCAAGAGCCCTTCCTGACCCTGACTGGGTGGGGGTGATGAGCTACAAGTTTGGACTATCCACCCCACACAGTTTATGGTCAATCAGTGTAAATGGACCGTATGGCACAAACTCTTGCTGACTTGATGCCATAAAAGGAGAGAAAGCAACAGAAACGTGCACATGCACAGAAAGAGAGATGCAACAGTTGCTTCAGACCCAAAACCGTTTGTCTGAGGGGGAGAGGGTGTTTGCTACTGGGCAGTTCAATGTATCATTTAAATAGAGCAACAAACTGTTCTCACAGCTCTCTTCATAACACAACTGCCTCCTGGAGAAAACAGCAGCTATTGTTTTCAATAATTGTCCATTTTCCCAACTCCTCACCACACACCGCCTGTACATTGAGCTTTCTGCATAAAGCAGCTGATTGTGTTCTTGAACTATACCCACCTGCCAGAGACTGGACAATGCATGATTGCCCAAGTGGGTGTAGATTACTGACAAAATCAGCCTACAAAGATGAAGGTAAGAGCAATAAACACTTGAACTAGCCAAACGACGTTATTTCTTTACTATGTCTATGTCTGCTCTGCCTTCAGAAGGAACATTACATGACAGGGTAGATGCTTGACAGGCTTGGTGAAAACATGAGTCAGGGAACAGGTTCAAAGTTCCTGTCAAGTGTGACTCACTACAGATTGTAAAGCTGCCTCCCCTGCCCTTCCCTTATACTACATCTTTACCAGCTCCCATGACAACTTTTCCTTATTTCATTGAACATCTTCTTTTTCCTTCTACTTTATTTTCTATTCATCCACCAATGTATCCTGCAAATGCAGAGTGTCATGAAATCCATGAATTGGCTAGATTCCAGTGAGGAACCAACAACTTGCCCCCCCGGCCCCCATTTAGATTTCTCTCCTCATGTGTCGGTGTGACATTTGACAACTTCTCCAAATTGTCACAGCTCCCATCTGTAGAAGCTGAGACGCAGATGGGTCGAGAGGTCCATGCATGAATATTGCTGCTGAGAATGGCTGTGTGTGTGTGTTTTGTGTGTGTCCGTGTGTGCAGCCGTGACCCATCAGGCCTCGTGGGAAGTTGCAGCTAAACTGATGGATGCCAAGGAACGACAGAGGGAGCAGAGACGGGGAGGGAGGGAGTGCTGGCTTAGCCAAGTAGGAGACGAGTGCCTGTACTGCAGCAATGCAGGAGCAAGTGAGGGGGATGTCAATGAAATGAAAAAAGAAAGGAAAAAAAAGAAGAGTTGAATGAAAATAATAAAATACACAAATGCCAGACAGCACAGCAGGCATGTTTAGAGCCGATGTTTGCAAAGCTAACAAGTTTATGCAACCTGATTTTCACTCTCTCAGAATTTCTGTTCAGTGTCACTGCTCTGCTGATGTTTCCTCTTTCCTCTGCGGTTATGACAATATCATCCTCAGCCTACCTAGCAGAGACAACAAGCCCTGGCAAAGCAAACACTCCCTGCTGAGCCTCCCATGCCTACTCCCTCCCTTGCCCTCTGAACAAACAGCTCTCCCTCTGGAGGCTACGTGGCAGCGAGAGGGACACTAGGGACTATCGACTGGTTCTCAGCTCGGTTGTTTCACCCTGGTGTGAACAAGGCCTTACTAGGACAACCCACAGCTGATGTTTTTACTTCCCGGCAGTGAAAGTAATGTATACATCTCCTCTGATTTCATTCACCAACCTTCCCCCATTGCCGCTCCGAGCGGCCTGCTGCAGTAAAATGTAAACACAGTCCGAGGGAAGCCTCTGCTCATTTTTCACTGTACAACCCCCCACCCTGTGCAAACCAATGCCTGGCCTTCTCCATTTCATACAGCCCAATGACACATAAAAACACATGCATCAAGACAAACAAAGCACACTGAACATACACTGGCTCACAAGCACATAACCGCACAACCACACACATACACACACGCACGCTTAGAAAGAAGAGGAGATGAGCTAATGCACTGCTATGCACAGCAGAAGGATTGCAAGCACTCAAGGAACAAATATCCTGTTCTCATCATAAAATTTTCATCCCATGCAAGCTTGTTGGTGGGCCAAGCACATTTCCTGGTGAAAAACATACACACTTAACCTTGAGCTGATCTTTTTAACATAATGCGTCTACTTTATTGGATTCTGGCTGGACCTTACTCACAGGAATAACAAGTGCAAAGAGTTGTGGTCTGACAAAAGCCAAGTTGGAGGGGTGAAGGACAAAGTGACAGCACCCAGACATAATTCTGCCTGAACTTATGACTGGTCATCATGTTCAACTGGAAGGACACTGATATGACACCTTGACAGTCTTGTACTAATCCTCAAGAGCTACCAAGTAGGAACAGACTAACATGTGAACACATGGACTCCATGTGTACATATGCATATCACTTTAATTATACACTCAATAACTGCAACGTTAGCTGATCAAACAATCTGATCTCAAGGTTCAGTTAGTGGCTGTTCTGAGACACTCATGATCGTCTCCAGCAGACTGTAGATGGGCAACTCAACTTTAAAAAAGACAATGAGACAAATCGAACTCTCACAGGAACAGATGGCAACAGTCAATCAAATTTATAACTGAGGAAGAAATTAATATGGCATTGATGTCATGCTACTGGGCTTGGCAACAGACACATTCACAATAACACAGAGTCATCCATTATTTTGTCAGATAACTAATTTCAGTCTGAAAACCCCATGAGTGCCACACAGTTTGGCAAGTGTATCGCACATCTGCAAGTCAATTAAGTATATTATGATGGCTTACGTGACTGTAACTCAACTGTGCAGATGTAAACTCTCCTCTAAGTATTATTTGCAGTACTTTTTTGAATGTTCAAATAGCTATTAAGTTTCTGTCTCACACATACACAGTAGCGTTGGTGGAGTGGTTTTGATAAGTTTGCTTTCACACCAGAGCAACATGTCACCGAAACAGCTTGTTCTCTACTGTTACATGGCACATTGCATTTGTAAAATTTGCCTGTGTTTATAATCCAAATACATGTCAAAATGTTGATTTGCAGGCTCTATTAAGGTTCAATAGGAAACTGGCTTCATATGGCAGCACAAACTGCTTCATATAAACAACACTGAATCACGGCAATGACACCCCAGTGGGGAGGTTGCTTTTGAACAGAGGGCTTTTTGAATACATTTGAATAGATTTCTCCTGGTGATCACTTTATCAAAAAGCTGCCGACCGGAGACCTCATCAACCCTCAAAGGATTCCCTGCTAAACAGGTCTCGCATGTTAATCACTGATAAACTAAGAAATAATAGAAACAACAACAGATTACTTCTAATCAAAACAGGAACAAGTGGCGAGGGATCATTGGGATTTGGATAGCAGGAGTGTATTAGATAATATCAATCCAAAAATATTTCTAAACCGAGGCTGCCAACAGAAAGTATTTTGCAGGGAATGTGAAGTTCAGCACAATTTTATTCTTTCAGTTTTATACGATCATAAGGGAATAAACTAATGGTTGCTGCTGAAATTCTTCTAGTTGGCAGCTTCTTGATGCAGGTTACACTGACTGCCAACATTCAATTGGCTGATATCGATCCGATATCTGAAACAATCTGAAATCTTGGCTTTACAATGACACAACAATTTCCTGATTGACCTTTACAAATGACTTTAAAAACTGCAACTGGGTGATGAAGGCGTCAAAAAGAGCTGACAATGCTAATGCTCACTGCTGTCAATATATGAAGAAGCTCTGGATTCATGCACTGTCCACATCGATGAGCCAGACACATACACACAGCTGACCTGATAAGTATGGATTTGGTTCACAGGCCGTATGGCACAGAAATCAATAATGTACAAAATGAGACAATCTATTATTTTCAATTGCTTTCAGATACACACATGCATGCAGACACACTAACCTGTGGAGACAGGGCAGTGGGAGGCTGGGTGAAGAGTGTGGAGTGGGCTGCTGACCGTAGGCCATGTGCTCTCCTGACAGTCTGACGGGTGAAAGGAGCAGACAGTACATCCTGCTGAAGAAAAGACACAAACAGACACTGATGTCAAGTCGGGGAGCATCGTCATCAGCTCAAAGTGGAGACAAAGTGTTTGGGATAATCACAGTACGAAATGGAAAATAGCAAACCTCATGCTATTTTCAAAACAGCCACCATCAGGAACTACAGTCCATTACTATGAGCTAGAAAGAGGCTTAAAATAATGAGGCGTGAAAGTGGTAGCTGTGTTTTATTTTCTATTCCCGTCACAGGCCTGTTTCCACTGCGCTGGCAATTCACACGCGCCGTGTGGTCGGAGCAGAGCGTGCAAGCCAGCAGAAATACCATGCGAAACTTCCTGTGTGTGCTGTGACAGAGAGTGTGAGGCAGCCTCTGCTGCTGTGACTGTCAATCACAGATCAAAGAGCTGCCCAGTCTGCAGCTGCTCCACACCTAAACCAGGATCAGCAGTGAATTCTACCATCAACAAATGAAGTTGCTGACAAACCGAAAGTGATCATAGTTGAGGAAAAGTGAAAAATGCAGTTGCTTTGATGTGCGTGGATGTGAGCATTTGTGTGTCTGTTTGGGTAGGGAGAGACGTTTTTAATTCAGTGTGTGTGTGTGTTTTTGTGTAGGCAGGTGTATGGCACAGGGTCACGGTAGACTGGAGCGACTGAAATACTTTCACCTTCAAAGTTAGCGCACACACTCAGATGTTCTCTGCCTCCCAGCACTGAGGAAAGATTAGATGGAGATAAAGTGGGATACTCTTCCATTATAAACACTGAGAGCACCTTGACTATACACACTGAACAACAACCAGTGGACCCCGTTAAGTACTCATATTAGACCAAAGTATGTGGACTTGTTTAGCCCCTGGGGGAGTCTGATCACAGAGACGTTAACAATACAAGCTGCTTAGTACTTTAACACTCCACAAACCTGCTGTCGGCATTCTACAGTAAGCAATTACAACCAGAAAGGTCAGGCATGAAGATCATATTTTCAAAACCATTCGGCTTGCCCAGGACATTTAAGAGGCAACGCTGTGAAAAATGAAACAGTTAGGGCCTGATTTACTTAGATCCGAAATAAGACATGCTTAACTGAGTTTGAAAATGTGTGGAAGACCAGAGGTGCAACCAATCTAACATGCAAATATTTAACTTTTTGTAGCTGCATTAAAATGTGAGCTAAAATAACAGTCAGTATAATTGAGAACTCTCATGACTGTACGATAAATATGAAGCAACAGCCTGTTACCTTAACCTAGCATTAATTCAGGAAGCAGCAAGAAACAACTCTTTGTTCTCTGGCTTTGTACAAAGGTGACTTCTAAAAGTCACTAGTTAACATGTACCAATGATGACACACCACATTGTTTTATGGGGGGTAATGCAGGCAATCTCTGGCAACCTTACAGTATCATTGATATGAAGGTGGTTGCTGGTGGTATCTTTATATTGAGCAGACCTCTCCAAGATGTGCAAACCAGACATTTCCAAAAATATTCAAAGTCCTTTAATTAAAATGAGTGAATTTCACTAATTGTTCCATAGATTGTTTCTAAATGTTGGTTATCTTCTCATCAGTTCTATAAACTGGCTTGTCCTGTTCAGGGCTACAGGAGGCTAGAGTGTATCCCAGCATGCACTGGGTGAGAGGCATGTACATCCAGGACAGGTCGCTGATCTATCACAGGACTAACACATAAAAAACACAACACTTGCACTGACATATTCAGAGCTACGAAAAATTTTGAGTCACCAGTTCTACAAGCCTGCATGTTGTTGAACTGTGGAAGAAAACCCACACAGACATGAGAAGAACATGCAAACTCCAGCTGTGGCATGACAGACCTAAGCACTAAGCCACCATGCCAGTAAATGTAAGCTTTAGATTAATTAATCAATAGTAATCACTGAAACAGCCTATAATAAGAAGGCTGGCACGAGAAGCCTTAGTACAGCAGTAATTCTCTAATGACATATCTGCTGTGTCCTTTCCGCTATCAGAGCTCCAATCTATGAATGGATGTCTACTTAATACCTTCTCCCTCTACATGTTATTACACACACAATTACCTTTCCTTTAACGACTTTCAGCCTTGGTAAATTACATTTGACAAGCAAGGACATGGCTTGGATTATGCCCATTTGAGGTTTTGCCAGTGGTAACAGTTATGCATATATCTTAACATAGGGAATACTTTAGTAAATTAAGTCTGTAGTTTCTCTCAGATAAATAAATGCACAGAATATATTTGTGTGAGTTTAATTGGTGAAAAACCTCTCTCAGCATGCAGACCTGCAGAGGTTCAGGACCAGTCGAGCTAAAACATTAGCTACACTGGAGAGGTGCTGAGATAACCAGCACTGATTACATTTTTTTTCCTTTATCCAGCTCTCAGTTTCTATAACTGCTAACAAGCAGAAAAGGACTGCCGAGGACAGTTAATGAAACAGACTTCCCATTGTTCGTGATTATGTTTGACATAGTCTTTGCAACACAAACTGGAGCAGACCATTAGCCCCCTGAGGAGCCCAATTTCACCAACTGACCACACTCAGTCTCACAAAGGAATGGGCAATAAAACTGTAGCAATATCACAGTAAGACTTTCAAACACAGCGTCCTCAACATTAAGATAGCCAATGGACTTTGGTACTCAGATAGCATGTTGCAACAGGATTATTCCTTTTTCCTTATCTATGACAAGTCAGGCATCAATTCATAGGAGGGGCCTGTGTTCAAGTCTGCAGTGACTATAATAAGTGCCCATAAACTGCCAAGAGAATCTCCATCCTCTGGTCTGTTGCTGTGGAGGAGGAACAGCGTTTGTCGAATTGTTGTTGACGCCGTGATGTGGGATATTTACTGAAGCTACTGTACATCTCTGCCAAGCAACCAAACTGACTCATATTCATTCTGGCAGTGAAATCAAGGCTGCAGCAATACAGTTACAAAATAATATGCCTGTCAATACGCCCCCCTTCAAAAAACACACTAGGTTTAACTTATTGTGCAAATAAATTTGAGTCTAAGGTGTAGAAAATAAACAGCAAAACATTCATAAGAAATCACATAATGATATCTATTAATAGGGCTTAACGCTAGGCCACCAACAAAAATAACAAGATCCCCACAGACTACTGGAAACACAGTGCAAACCATTACTCAGAACAGTGAAGTCCCTTCTGTTTGAATGGAGGCAGGTGAGCCCAGCCTATTCTATCGTGACCCTGTCAATACTGCAGACACACATAAGTTAACTTATTGTGTAACAGGACTGAAACATATTTTCCTCTAAAAAACAAAACAGAGATTTAATGCCAAAGCTGGAAGTTGAAAATGTTGCTTTACATGGAAATAATTAGTTCTAACAGGCACTCGTGTGATTTACAATGTGACTAACTGTTCTCCTAAACATGTGCATCAGCATATATGAGTTGTTTGAGCTGTGACCTCTTTGCACCAACAGGCCTGTGGCCCACCAAGGGAAGGCCCCATCTATTTCTGTTGATTAGATATCCACGAAGGACAGCAGCTGCTCTCTCTAGATACCAGCTACAGCTAACTGAGCAGGATCATTCAGAAAGTACACACTCAAAACACAACACTTTATTCTCCTGATACAAAAGGCCCCAGCTGGTTAAGTCCCTTCTGACAGCACCTTTTCTTCTGGATAAAACATAAAAAGCTACAAACAGGTGAGGAGACAGACTTATTTTCTATTTACAAACCAGCGACTCAAATGCAACAAAAAGGAAAACACCCCACATTGTTACAGAGCCTCCAGAAAAGTACATTTCTTTAAGCATTCACTACGGCCTGGAGCGAGTCATATGTAGTTCTGAATAACTTGAAGCAGAGCTGGGCAGTTACGTGGTAATAATCATTTGCACTATATTTTTCTCAATAATTACTTTGATATTTTGTGGTAGAGTATATACAGCAATTATGTGTCAGTGTTAACCAGTGTAAATGGATAGAGTGTAAGAAGACCATGAACCCAAAGTGTAGGATGAAGGTCAATTCAACCTGATAATTATACTGAACTGCCACCGCCAATTGTTGATTTCAGTGTAAGTGAACCAATGAAAAAATTTAAGTTGAGGCCTGCTAGGACTTTGGATTTTGTTAGGTCACAAAGTAGGGTCAGTTGTACAAAAAACATGTATGAATTCAGAAAATAGTAGCACATTTCAAAACACAGATGTCATATTTTTCATTTTAGATGGTCCACATCACATAATGTGACACATTCGGGACCCAGACAGTGTCTCATACTCCTTGTCACAGTGAGAAAATATGCGACCACTAGCTGTCATGTATTGATTTACTGATTGACTTATGGCACTGTGTGTTCTGAGCTTGCAGCTGCTCTGGGACCAATCTCCCCACACATCAAACACAGACTCTGGGCGGTGCACGGCTTGCAGTGCTCTCAGGTAACTCCAATCTCAGCAACTCTTTATCCGTCATGCTTCACATGTTGTCATCCGGCTGTTTAACACCTGAGCGCCGCCTGATCTGCAGCAACACATGCTGGAGTGTTTACATGAACTCCGGGCCAGGGCCAGGCTCCAGCATTTTGTCACCTCTGCACATTTCCCATGCCTGATCTGATGTGATCCTCAGCAGCTTTAATTACTAGGTTAGGCTCATCACCAAGCAGCTAGAGGACTCAGATGTCTCCTTATGCAAGATATCTCACAGCTCAGATTGGCTAATGGTTAATCTTAGATGTCGCAGATGCTAAGTTAAGTGGGCCTCGGTGTAAGATTGTGCAATCGAATACGCCTGTGGGTGTGCTCTGTAATGGTGGCATCAGACTGTGTGTTTTCAGCACCGTTTACCCAAGACCAGATTAGCCTCAACAATTCAATTTTGAAAAGAATTCACTTGACAACACTGCTGATCAAGACACAGCACGGTGAAATTCCAACAAATAAAAGCACATATTCACGTCTCAAGTTAATATATGATAGACCAAGAGAGTGGGAATATCACACACCCGACAACCAACTTTATAATTGACTTAACAATCCAAAAATGTAAAAACTGTTCCACAGCCTGGCCTCAACAAGCTGCTGGGGTTAAGCAGGTGTCAAACCATGTCATGTGCGTAGACAAATTAATGTGAATTCGATCTGTTTCCAGTAAATGAATTAACAACTACAGCAGATGGTAAACAGAGCGCATCTTATAGAGGAGCTGGCAGGTTCAAATGTGCACAGCTACTTAATATTACATTCTAAGCACTTGCAGAGATGACATGTAGAGTCTGTTGTCTATATACTTTATATCTTGAGGTCCTGTTGTCCGCAGTAACTGCAAAACTACAACTTTTCAATGACTTTGTGACCTCTGGGACTTTGTGACCAACATGTACTGTACACTTTAAGTGATTCTCAGTCTGATCTGGCCATCTCTACACATCCCCTTATCTTTCTCTCTCAGTTCTTCTTCCTGCCTAGCTCATTCACCCTCTCTGCATCTCCCTCACTCAGAGGAGAAAGGCAGTCAGCCCCAGGGAGATGGGGAGGAGGGGTAAGAGGAGAAGAAAGTGGGGAGGCTGCAGGCAATCACAAGCCACCAAGAGGAAGGATGAAGAGAGTGAGATAGGAGAGGAGAAGAGAAGAGTTAAATGAAATTTCCAACACATTAAGCACACCCTGGCACCCAGCGCCTGCACATGCAGGGTGTAGAGGAGTGGGGGGCTGTTGAGTGACCGCTGGCAAATGAAAGTCTTTTATAGCTAAGGAGAATTGATCCAGTTACATGGGGTTCCCTGGATGTTCCCAGATGATAGGCAGACACATAAAGACAGGAGCTCAAGGATAGATTGAAAATAACCTGTCCAGGTAAGCTGAGAGGATGAAGGTCTCAAACTAACCAAATTATAGATGCGGTCACATTCCCAGTGAACCTTACTGTCGGCCTTTTCTCACAAGGACATGTAGACATTGTGTTGTGTGTGGATGCGGGAGCTTTGCTGCAGGGACAGACAAAGAAATTACCAGAGCCATGCTGCCAGGTCCCCACAAACCAATATAAACCAGACAGAAGGAGAGAGGGCTGCATGGTCATTATCTGACTTCACCATTTATCACCTGAGAAATGTGGACACTCACCCGCACACGCATACGATGCAAACACTCACTACCCCTCTGTCATTTACACACTGTTCATATGGGAAACACACATATACGCAAACAGGGTCATGAAGGTGGGGTGTGCAGAGAGTGAGGTTGACAGCTCAGCGTCTACTGCTGCCGCAGAGATGAATGGGCGGGCTGAAAACTGCCTTCATTCATAATGGAATACAGCAACAAAGCAACTTCATCCCCAGGTGTCTCGGGGACTGTAACAGCTGGACAACAGACAAAGAAAGGAAAGCAGGGGGAGACAGAGGACAGAATGGGAGGCCTGTGCAGGCAGCACAAAGGCTGATACATCCTAGAAAAGTTCTGCATCTACCATAAAAATATTTTTCTGATTTATTGCCCCAGGTGTTACCCAAATAAAGCTTAGAAGGGTAGAGAGCAACATCATAACATAGCTGGTATTGTTGGAAAGCTGGAATGGCCTGGAAATGTCAGAACAAACACTGCTGAGTTTATCACACTTTGAAAGCCCTTGCTGTTCCAGCTATTACCGGGAGGACTTAAGGTTCTGTAAACAAGAATGAATTGAATATTAAGAAGTAAGGAAGGACAAAAAGAATTTAGAATTGGACTGCAGTGACGAGGTAAGAGCCATTGGAAACCAGAAATGTTGTATAGAATGTGCTGCTCCCTTAATGTCATAGAAAAGAAGCATAGACATCCTCCAAGCCACAGAGATAAAGCTGATGATCAGCAGCACAGAGTAGAAGCGTGGGCGTGAGGGGGAAGAAACACAGGCACATGAGAGGGAGAGAGAGGGAGGGAAGGGGAGAGAGAGAGAGAGAGAGAGAGAGAGAGAGACCGAGTGACCGAGCATCAGAAAGGAAAGAAAGGACTGTGCAGGAGAAAATTCTGTCTGAGTGTGTGTCTCTGCATGTCTGTTGGCCTGTGAGTGTGCGCACAATCATTACAAAGCACACATTCTTCGCACCACTGAAATCCACAAATAGCAAATACCACCTACTGGCACAAAGCTATATGAATAGCTGTGTTAAGTTACAATATTGGAACAGCAAAGGGCACATTTTCAATCTTTAAAATGTAACAGTCAATACCAACATTCACTGTTTACATAATTAGGTATTAAATCAAGTTACACAGCCAAATGTTGTATATATTGAGTAAAATATGGCTTACATTCAGTATTGGCGGGTTCCCAAACTAAGTGGCTCTAATTGCACAAAGCCAGCAGAAAAAGTTGTGACGGTTATTGCATGTATTTAAGAGTGTGGGTCTTAAAATAGGAAGTATTTGTTTAGAGCAGCCTGCTGCTGCATGAGCACAAAGGACAACCACACAGTGTCTGCTGTATGCTGTGTCTCTGCAGGTTAACTCAGGCAAACAACTATTAATCCAGATCGTTTTTCGAATAACCCTAAAGGTCTGGAGGATGGCACCACAACACTGCAGCTCAGCTTTGGCTTCAAGTTGAGCCTGTGCTGTAACTCTAGCCAACTACATCAGTCAAAGTTTTATGGGCCTGTCATTTGTCTCTGCTGAAGATGAGGCTTAAGTAGAATAGAATTAACTGGATCCCCTAAGGACAAGTTACTATGTACAAGATATTGCTGTTTACAGGCACATGGGATGGTCAGTAGTATAAGAGGAGGCAGGGATTTTTCCCATTTTTTCCTATTTATCTTAGCCCCTTTACACACAGCAACACATTACGCAAACACACAGAAAGATAACCAGTGAAATTCAAATACAACTGTGATTAAGAGATTGTTGTGTTTGAATTATACACCTGAATTACCCACATAAAACTAAGATTAATGCAAGGAATAATTTTCATTTTAGCAGCACTGAGGACCTTCTGTGAAATACATTAAACTGGTTCTAGTCTATACTTATAGGCTGTGAAATTCAAAACATGGTATCAGAAATATAGCTCCAAGGCCACGTGTGACATCCCTTCTCATGTTCTGACTGCTAACACCAAATGTTAAACTGGTTTCCCAGTCTGGTAACCTTTTTTTAATCAGGTACTAGAATGTTTAAAGGCTGATTAAGCATATCATTTGCATTTTAAAGATTAAAGTTGACTGATTTTGTGGGTTAATGGGTTACAGGATTACCCACCTATTACATTTACACCATTTGACTGAAGAGCTTGACCTCTCACCCTCAGTGAGTCCTTATAAAACTGGATCGTTACAGCACACTTTAGGCATTTTGAGGTGAGCTTGTATATCATTATCACTGCACCTTCACATCAGAAAGCAAACCACACTGACCCGCAATACTTTGGCCCTGCTTAACAGCTACTGTATCTTAGACACTACTAATGCAAACTCAACACTTTGTGCTGCTGCTTCACATCAAATGCTTTCCATAAGCAAACCACTGCAAAGCAGCTACTGGGAGTGAAGGTTGCGAGGCAGAAATGGTAAAAGAGGATACAGCCACAGACAGCTAACTATGACAGTGGTAAAGAGATGTTGGCAATAGGTACTTTCTATAATGTAGGTCATACATCTAACCACAAATGCCATGATTATACCACTGGTCCTGATCACAGATGTGGTGTGTCAGTCATGTCAAGATTTCTATATGTAGGGGAACATGACGAACTACCACTGCTTTAAACATACAATTTTTTGTGCATAGGAAGATGTCAGATGAGCATGGGATTGGGACAGAGTTATGAATCAAAATGGCAACAGACATAGAGACTGAGGAAATTAGACTTTATGTATTTTTCCTTGTGGGTTTTTGTGACAAATACAAAATAAGTGAAGGAAAAGATCTAATTTGAGCACTCGCAACTCTCTTCAAATTGTATTTGACAAAATAATAATTTATATTCAATTTTGCAACAAAGGAGGTATAAATTTGAAGGGAAGCCTCATAGGCATATCAATAATTCACGACTGGAATGAAAACTGCCACTGCCTGTGCATCGTAGCGTTACATTTATTCCGAAGAGCTGGCTGAATGAAAGGAAGTGAAGAGTGCAGGGCAGTGCAGTAGAAAGGTAGCTGAGAAGTGTAGAAGGCTTTCTACTAAGTACATGTCTGAACAAAGAAATGCTGTGCTGTATCTTGCTAAATGGAGACAGTCTTCCTGTAAAAAATGAAGTTGGGTGACATACTGCTGAAGGTGTGCAATTTCAGGTCACAGTCCTATAGGTCATAAAAGCGGGTGGGGACAAACCACCTATATAGCTGTTCAAGCTGGAGGACTTGTTGACTAGATGAGATGATAACGAGAATAGCGAGGGCATTTTTGCATGAGTGGCAGAGACAATGAGATGGATAACCTTCAATTCTCTGTTGGAAAAAGGACATTTTCAGTGTGCAAAGTGTTACCAGGCAACTGCAGCACCAGGACTTTTGAAAAGCTCCAGGAACCTGTATATTTACCTCTCACCTCAAAATCAGCCTCTGTTAGTCACATGCATTTTGTGGCCTTGATGTTTGGCAAGAAGGGTTTCTCACACCCTCCTCATGTCAGTATAAAATACCTGGATTTACAAGACAACTCAGTACATTGTAATTTCATAAACTCTGCCTAAGGCAGGTAACAAAAAAGCACTGAAATTGTGCTGCAATTACATATCAAAAAAGGAGATTTCTCCTAACCTCCCCTTCTACTCTCACAGTTTCCCTCTTACTTCTCCATCTCCCTCCTTCCCCCCTGTATCGCTTCGCCTTCCTATCCAGTTCATGTTAGAGTTGGGATTTCCCCAGGGTTTCCCTCAGGACCTGGGTCGGTAAAGGCTCTGGCAACGTGAGCTGAAAGCTCAGCTGAAGGTACATCACTGATCCGCTCTGATGCTAAGCTCAGCTCTTCTGCATCCTCACTACTTAACTTCTTTCCTTGGGAAAATAACAGTCCAGCAGAATACCTGGTAACAGTTTGGATGAATAACAAGCATTTGATCTCCATGCTCTAGCTGCATGGAGGAATAACTCAGTAACCTTTCTCTGACAAGCAGATAATTTTCTCCCTGTGAATGTAAGGAGGAAGTTATGGGGCTCAGTTGCAGATGGCCTACACAGCAGGCAAAACACCACAGCAGATACACAAATAAAAAGGTTGTATATTAGCTGAGTTTTTCCATGTGCATGCTGGAAACGCAGCACTTTTTTTTTTTACTCCAATGCCACAGCAACAGCAAACTGCCACACCCACTTAGATCAATACCCTGGAGACAACAGTTACACTCTGTTTCCCGCATTAGCAGAACAAGGAAACAGCTGAATCAAAAGCATGCAAATAATTTAATATAGCTGCCACAAGCCGGACATGTGACCACTTTTAAATAACTTAGGAGTAACATCATGGAGCACAATTATACTAAAGCAGATGCATTCAAATGCCTCATACAGGCTGCCAGCAGGTCATGAGATTCCATTGGAATACTAAAGGCTGAGACTCTCTACGTTTGTGTGTCTGTCCAAGCAAGATCATTTACATGCACAAAGGGAAGGAGCAGAGTTGTATTTGCTTTGCATGCTGTGTGCGCATGTGTGTGGTATTAAGCGAGGCTGAATGATGTAAACTTTCCAAACACAACCAGTCTCTGGAGCCTATCACATGTTATTTCCCAAGCAAAATGTAGATGCTGCCGTATTTGGGGTCGAGTCAGACACACCAAACTAGCAGAGAGGAACAAGCTCGTTTTAATTTGGCTTCCCCAGACTGCTATGGAAACAGCGTCCTGACAACTGGATATGGAATGTAAATACATACTTTTAACTACACTAGCTGAGAATTCTGTCCTGCACAACGGCTCACAAAGCCAAAGCCCATTGAAGACTGTCTCCATGGAAATGCGTTCTCCAACAAAGTCTCCTCTCCACCATCTCCTCCATCCTATTTATAGAATGGTGGAGTGTTAGCTAGCTGGCAAAGGATGAGTAACAGTATAGTGAGAATGGAAATGTCTAGTATCTCCACCTCTCTATGCTGCCTTTCTTTTTGCTCACAGCTCCATTTCAAATCAAAGGCTTTGAACAAGCGTTCACACAGACAGCTGACTAACAATCCCCAGTCTCACAAGAGAAAGCAGGTTTTTATGTGTGTGAAGTTGTGAGAAGCTTGTGTGTGTTTCAAGCTGATGCAAGGCCTGTGGGGCATGCGTATACACACACGCCAGACATCAGTGAGAAGACAGCAGGCAGCAGGGTCACCGCAAACCTTCTCTGGGACAAGGTCGTGGGACTGCGCGGTCTGTTGCTTTTTGACCTCCATGTGTGGAATGAGGATGAGAAACCCACCAGGCATTTCTGAGGCAAACAGCTTCTTTCTCAATGTCCATCAAGGAAAGGGTGTAAAGCAAGTGCGTGTATGCACAAGCACGTACACAAAAATGAATAGACTTAGATATTTCTCATTTCCCTCACAGGTCTGTCATACAACAAAGAGCTGCACTGGCATAGCTATAACACACCTGCAGCAAAGCCCCAGCCTATTAAGTGAGCAACAAAAAGACCTCCACCTCCACCTTGAAGTAACAGTCACAATCTGAATACACTGAAGTCAAGGAAAAAGTCCTCCCCAATCATGCTGATCGTGCTAATTAGCATTAACCTACATGAATGCCATGCTTACTAATACCACATTGTAGCTGCACCGTAACGATGAGCCCCGACAAACAGCATGGCGTTAACTCGATGGCCGAGAACAACAATTATGGCTGTCAGCTTTCATTAGCAAACACACTCACTCTCAATGACCACTAACAAGAACACGAAAAGCCATCATTTCATTCAACCACTACTATATCTGTTAGAGTTGCTGTCATTATTATTGAATATCCCTTCTTAAATTGATGACCCAATACTGCTGGGAGTCAACAGTTAACTGCTCTTTTAATCCAAAGAACAAAAGAATTTCAAAATCTTTTGTGTCGCGTCAGAGACCTCATCAACAATGGATTATAGCAGCAGAGCTATTTACATAAGCAATTTACTTACTGCCCTGCTTCCCGGAGGTGCCTTTGAGCAGAGAAGAGATTGTATCTCTCACACATCGTCCCTTCTAAGTCCTTACTGACTTTTACATACAAGAAAACAGCAGAGTGTTTTAGAATAGGCAGTGATAGATGGGCCTGTTCTTAAGCTGGGTCAAATGACAATATATATGAGGCAACATCAGGTAAGATTTTTCTATACATCTTATAATCATGTAGCTACTTCCTTAACTAATCTGATAGGTCTTTGTGGTCACTGATTAAAACCAATGAGCAGGACTGCTTTATGCAAATATCAGATTTACAGGCTTTGCAGCAGTGAAAAGTACCTTGAGTTTCCAAGTAGGTCTTTCAATTTACTTTACAGAATATTTAGAGAAAATGCACATGATATCATAACGAAATATGTATCTAAAATTAGCATAGATTTTATCCATATATGTGTGCAGCTGAAGACATTTTGCCACTAAACCAAGTCATTCATCTGTTTTCAGTTCAGCATGAGTCTAGCAGATTTTAATTTGGACTTGCAGTGAGTAAACTCATTATGTGCACTAAACTTTAAAGTCATATGATAGCAATTTTTGTAGGGAATGGGTGACACTAGTGATCATTTTGCTCTCATGATAGCTGTTTTGTGAGAGAAAGGTATCTAAGACTAAGTCACACAATGTATGTGAATGAAACAGCTACTGCAGCACAGTCAGTCAACAGCAAAACCACATTAATATTGCCCTGCTGCCTATAGAGCCAAAACTGTGATATGATAATTAGGCGATATTTCCCAGGCCGAGCAACATTTGCACAATACCCCTCTAATAGGATTATCTGGTCAAAACCTCCAGTCCACACAGAAATATAGAATACCATTAAAATGACTGATCGGTTTGAATGAGGCTCCAAAGTGCTGAGGCAGCAAAAGAAAAGCCTTCACCACCACCACCGCCCTACTACATCCTTGACCCCCCAGCTCTCTGAAACAGGTGTGCTTATTGCATGTGTGTCTCCATTGATCCACTTGTACTGATACAGAAGTTAATTAAAAGTAACAAGACTCAAACATCAGAACCTTGATTCATTTAAAACTAGCAGTTAAGTAGTCAGAGGAGACAGACTAGAAAACTATTAGAATCAGACTTTATCAGACCCTGCCCTGATATAACTGCAGAGTGGCAGAAAATAACTATAAATGCACACCAAAAACACAATAAAAAAACATGAGTTGGGGTTATGATTGAGCTTGTTGTGACCTGTCTGAGAGGTGTTTAGTTTGCCTCTCTGGTGCAGCTCACAAATAAAACAATGGAACTTGAGGGCTTAGAGTCCATTGTTGGACATAGGTTGCACACCTTTGTTTTCACCATGGTGAATCCCCAGCGAGTGCTTGTGTCTACCATGGCACTGCTACAATCTGGGTAATTACAGTGCAAACAAACTGGGTGCCCGGCCGAACAGAGAGTCTTGCTTTCTGGGGCTCATTGACTCCCTGGATGTGCTCAGAGTCTGATCAATCTCAGTTAAGGCTCAGTTCTTGACTTCTGGTTGTGTAATGAGGTTGTCACAAGCATCATTCAGAAAATACAGACAGCTCATTTCAGGCAGAGAGCAGGCTGCTACTGTAAAAGCAAAGAGGAAAAAAACAGAAATTGCAATATTTTTTTGAGTCAGCATAAACAGGCCTTGAAGCTCCTGGATAAGAACAACTCTACTGTACAATGTTGTTTGTGGGTGGCAGACATCCTTTTCTCTGTCATGACCTTTCAGACAAGATGTTGTCTCTGAGCAGCTGCCAGGCAACAACTTGTTTCTGTGTGCATTTTGAGATACCTAGTTATTTTATGTTTAAAGGAACTGTTCACCTTAAAACTAGACATAAACTGGACCGCTTCCTGAACCTATTTTGACATTTTTAGATATTTCACCTTGTTTGTTGAACTGTGAAACTGCATGAAACCACAGCTTTAATGATTATCACGTGTCCTTCAGAAATTCCACAGAGAAACTGTAAATTACATTTGCAGAGAAAATAATTCCACCTCTTTTGCATTTTGGGTTTGTTTTGATCCTGAGATTGTGTGATGGCAACTTTAATTTCTGCTTAAATACCCTTTAAAGAGACACATGTCAAATTGGCACACTTCTTTTATTTGCTCTTGGCACAAAAGCGTGGAGTAGTAATATATGTGTATGCAAGTTTAAACAAGCTGTATTGTGACGGCTGTAACTAATGCGTGCCAACCACCGAGGGTGAAAAAAGCAATGTGAGCTGATGCTAAAAAGAAAACGGCACACTGCTTGGCACAACGCCTCCCTAAGCCACCATGGAGAGATAATTCCTCTCAAGTCAACACACAGTCTCAGTAGCCACAATGACCTCGACACAAGGATGATGTCACAGCTCTCCATACATCCTGTTTAACCATGACCAGCAAAGCCCTCACTTCCCTGGTAACTCAACACCACTATGTTTCCACCACACAGATAAACTCTGAAATGCTTGCAGATTTCTTTCCAGCAGAGCTTCCGCGTCTGTCCTCTGCACCTCAGAGATCAGCTGGCTTTATCAGAGGAGACACTGGCCTGTTCTCTCAAATCGCCAGGACACAAAAAAGGTGTAACAAACTTGAAAATATCAAGACCTCTTGCCATTAACCAAGTGGATCGATCTAGCAGGGACAAAAAGACTACTTATGGGCTTGTGGGGGGGTGGGGGTGTCCAAGCAATTAGAGCGCTACGAGTTGAGTTTAAGTTTGCAGGGATCCCCCTTTGAAAGTGATCTGTTAAGTAATTTGTACACTTTATTCACCTTTCAATGTTTGGCTCTAACATCTGGATCTAAGTGTTGTATTCTGTTATTCTGTTTTGGTTAAACTGTAACCTAATGGAGCAGCATTGTGTCCTTGAACACCCAGTAATGTATAACTTATTATTCCAGTTTCTAAGTGACTTGTATGCATGCATAAATAATTTACAGAGTAATTACTCTCAAATCAGTTGTCAGGGACCTTAAATGGTCCTGCTTCACCAACATACATGTTCTTATTTAGAAAATGGTACTCTTTATATTTTGGAGGTTGCTGATATTCACAGCTATTCTGAAGTTGGCTGCAGCAGTGCTACCAGGCAAAAAAAAGTTCAACACTTGACTAAGCAGTTTTACCTATCTATCTACTAATTTTGCCAGAACAGGGTAATGGCCTTCTGAGTGAAACTCAAAGTGTGCTCAGAAGTTAGACATTTGCAATAATCCTTTCAGTTCTGCTGGCAGTGACATGGCAAAGCTGTAATGAGAAGCAGCTCTGCTCACCCACTTTCACAGCGAGAGAGGTGAGCCTGAGGCCGAGGGAACCCTCACATCACAGAATCCCAACATTCCTCTGAACAACTTTCCAGCCATTATTCTTGTAATCAGTAAAACAGGGCTCATTCAGACATAGTAGGCCACAATTCCAATTAAGAGCTGCATCACTTTTGACAGCTAAGCCAGTTTCTTCTCTCCTGCTGCCTGTCTCACAGTGATGACTCCCCCTCTTGCTGCCCTGCCCTGATATGATTGTTTTCTGCTTTTCACTGCACAATTGTAATTTATGGATCTGTCAGATTCAATATACCATATTGTTTTCAATTCAATAAAGCAGTGCACTGTAGATAAGTGGCAGCATGGTAGGAATACTGGGCAGTTTGAGTTCAGAGAATACAGCTCTATCATGAGGCTGATATGAGAAGCTCTACACACAATAGATAAAGGTTTATACTTTCATTAGGATAAAAACTCTTTCTAATCTTGACTCAGTGTGTTGGCTTTCCCTGGGTATATATCTGTAGCTCAGAAACACTTAAATGTGTTACATCCAAATAAAAGGTCTGAGAGGGAGGCCCTACCTGTGAATTAAGATGAGGACAGACCTGAGCTGGCAAAGTGAAACTTGCATATTGTAGCAAAATGCAAGAAAGATGGGAAATAATGTCAAAAACTTAATTGTCACTACTCACAGTCAATGTCCCTGCACTCAGCAAGCATCCGTCCTACTCTGCTGCTCGTATTAATTCACCATGAACTTGTATAAACAACAAACAATCAATCAATACTTCCTGAAGGAGAGGTCAACCCCACCCTGCTCTCACACTAATTAGCTGCATATTGGACAGTCTTGATATTTTGCAGGGCAAAGTCCTGTCAAACTGAACCATGTGAAAAACAAACACAGTGGGATCAATTTGCGACAGGAAGCAAACTCATCTTGTCCCCTTTCTCGTTGGAATGTGTGGGGCAGTGAATTTTGGCGACCTTGAGTAGGTGGACACCTCCAGCAAAAAGACAGGTAGACATTCACCCATGAGCAGACACAGGTAACACATTAGCATATTCACATCACAACCATTGGCAATTAAGGCTGTCCTATTTTTAAGGTTCTCTGGCCTGCAGATATAACTGACTCTCTCCCCCTCATGGTGTTCCTCTGTTGTATTTTTGTTGGTCCTGTGTTGGTTGCTCCAAGGTTTTATGTAAATCAAGATGTAAAACTGTAATAAATAAAACAAAGTTCAAAGAAGCCCACAACAATACAGACAAGACACACAGTATCTATCTGCAGCATTAATACTCAGAGGATAACCAGAAAGAGAATTAGACTGAGCTGAACACCTCAGTCTGGAAATGCGTTCACATAGCTGTCAAACATTCTTTGACAGACTCAGGCACAGCTGACCTTCGTACAAGCCAAATCTGCCCGGTCTGATTTACAGTGCTCATTTGGACCCAGCATCGCCGCAGATTTGTTTTGCTGTCACAATAATGAGCCCAATGCCATATAATGGCATGAAAGGCTGGGCTGCCGATGACCTTCAGGTTCTAGCAGCAGCCTCACCTGCCCTCCTGGCAGAGGACGCCACCAGCCAGACGTCCCAGAGATGAGAGGAGGTAACCAAGCGTTGCCGCCATCCATCATCACATTACACACATTGGCCTAGTTTAATGTCCTTTTCAGACTTGACTAGAGACACACTGGGCCACACAGAAACATGGGAAGCAGCTAATTACTCTATGCCAACAGCAGAGGTTCACCAGTCATTTACCAATTCAAGGGTGAAATCCCTTCCAGAGTACTAATGAGGACTTTGTCCATCACAATAGTCTCATCCATTACAATGCCACAGCATCTCCATAATGAACAGTAGATTACAGGCACATGTGGCTCCTTAGTCTACTTAGGAGCTGAGGCATTAAAATAATAACTGTATATTCAAACAAGGAGACAGATGGAGGGATGCTGCAGCAACCACACTTGCTAACTACAGAATACCATCTTCGGTAAGGGTCAAATACTGAACCTTTTCACCTTCCAGGGCAGTTCTTTTGACCATGGGGCAAATAGCTGGTGAGCATGAGAAAGGTTACTGTACTGAGCAGGTGTTGTAATGTGATGGAATCAGATAGCGCAGGGGAAATTAGAAAAGGGAAGCACAGGGGAAACAGGACACACACTAGCATATGTTCGAGGATATAGGAGAGCCTAAGAGGGAGAAGGAAAGGGAGAGTTTTCTCTCTATGCCAATTAATTAGCTGATTTAGCTTAAAAATTAAGCATAAAAAATATGCAATGATATAGCTGCAAAATTCACAGCTGTTTAGGGGCAAGAGTCAAAATGCCTGCTTTGCATGTTGTTCGAACAGGTCTACCTTCAGCTGCAGCAATATTTGAAACAATTAAAAAAATGTAAAAGCATCAAGGAGAGCCATGAGATGTTGTAATGTGATTATCACATACAATATCTGACAAATTCAGCATAATAACCCACTTAAGTCAATAGGATGTGGAAGCACTGTAAGAATATTATTTCCTCTACTGCTTATTCCACACAGAACTATGCTAGTTACTCTGTTGAAGCCCATCCCCGGCTTTAGCTCAACCATTTCACAGACCTGTCAACCTAATTGTAATGGAAACAGTGAGAAGGATGATAGAAACTCACTGGAAAAGTGTCAGAAAATACAAATGCACCATTCTCAGTTCCAGTGTAGAACGCCTGCCAGGTCAGCCTTACAACTCCTGAATCACAGCAGACGTTGGAAATTACTCTGGCTACTGCTTGCCAGGGTGATCGCCACCTGAGCTGACAGAAGCTTTGTCAGAAACACAGCCACTATGGCCATCAGCATTTCATCACCGCACCAAGATGATAACATACACTTGTTATTTTGTTTGACTGCAAGACAATGCATAATAATCTCACTTCTCCTTTAAGTTTGAAGGAGTGAGTAAGTGTGATGATCTACATACTGGCGTGGTTCATGAGTTACATATTTCCCAACGCTTTCCAAATGAGAGCTGTGGATACACGTTATCTATGCTGCTTTGTGTCAGCTGTTTTTGTGTTTTTAGTGAAGATCAGAAATGCACAAAGAGATCATCTGTAAATAAACTGCATTTTATAATGTGCTAAATGCATCATTACCTCACCCCTGAGTAAGCGTGCTGTTTTTATGTCAAGATGACAAATGTTAGATTCTGTTTGTCACCCAACAAAATGAAACGCTGAAGTGGATGCTAGGACAAAGTTCAACTAGGTTTCTAAAGCACTAATTGTATTAGATAAATTTGTTTTGTTGAGGACACTTAGCATGGCATCTGTACATTCTAATGCAGTCCAATACAACTGTTCTGCCATAATGTCTATTTTTACGATGCCTGCTGATATGTATATGTGGAGTAACTTTAAAAAGGCAGGGTGTTCAATTGGCTGAATCACCTCTTTGCCCTTTCCTTTTCTATTGCTGCTGCACATGTATGTAATACCACTTCTCATCTGGTTTTTTGACATTAGGAATGAGAGGAATGGTGGTTTAAGCAACATCACACTGACATGGTGTTATCCGGTGCCAGCAACATATTTTATCTCTCAATTTCCTGCATTACTTATGTGATGATCAAATGATTGCTGTATGTTTACTTTAAGTCCACCTTTCACACTGATCATCTGCCCACACAGAAAACAAATGAGAGCAAACAGCAGTAATAATGGACACTCTACTTTATTAACAACACAGTAGCAATACAGCCTCATTTCTGGGAAGCCAATTCTAATACAAACACACAGGGGTCAAAGTTTGTGGCAATTTTTAGATTTTACCAGGCACTCAAGTCCTGTAGAGGGGCAAATGCACTCATTTTCTATCTAGACATTGGTCTAACTAAGATAGGTTGCCGCTGAGGCAGAGTGGACTAACATGCCTGCCTGGTGATACAAGATTGGTGTCTCTCCTCTATTTCCTGTTCATTGCTCAGCAGCCCTCTATCTAAAACTAATTCAAACTGTGAAGAAGTGGGCAGTCAGTAGTGGAGTCAGTCGTTCAACCGTTTAGTGGGTATAGATATCAGTCTGCCTTGAGCTGTGATACACTTTAATGTTTCTGAATAGATTTCTGAATGATTATTGGTTTGACACCAGACAGTAAACCAGAAATGTTTAATTCAACCTTTTTAATAGCAGCAATCTCTACGCTCCATGATATTATATTGCTGATCTTGTTTTGTCATGCTGCCAAATTGATTCCTGAAAGAGGTCCTCTTTTGTGTGATCCCTCCCTCAAGGGTTCTTTTGGTATTTTTTCTTGTTCACATGGCTTGACATGACTTGACTGTATTAGTTCTTTGTGTTGTTTACTATTGAGCTAAAAAGCACCTCATAAAGCAGGTCGGTTGTACAGTTTCCTTCACTTTGACTGTACCCAAACCAGGTAATACTGCATGCTAATGTGGAAAGTATATAAAGAGCAGTAGCAGGAACATGGCAAAGTATGTGCAATGAATGGAATATCCAGTCAACAAATCAATCATTTTTGTAACTATACCTTTGACTGACTGAAATTCTATCATATCACTTTGCCTTATATAGCCCAGCAAGAGTGTATGAAACCCCGCAGGAAAACTCAAATCAATTTTCTCACCCACTAAAGAAAACCCTCTAGATTGCACTTCATGCCCATTAAAATTGCCTGTGTACTGATAGTAATCCAATATCACTGAAAAGATGGAACAGTACAGCTGTGCTAACCAAAGACTATTAAGATTCCTCTTCAGCAGAGGTACAACACACTGTATGATAAAATCTGAGGACAGACATGCAGGTCATCATCATAAACCTTTAATATCATAAACAGACAATTTGCCTTTAGCATTGAAATGCCATCAATTACTTTCCATACAGGAGAGGGACACACACCTGTCAATCATCCGACTTCCAAAGAGAAAGAAATCATTTATTAGCCTAGACCACATAAATGACAGCTTATGTAACAGTTCATTCATCATTTCATGTCAAAATGTTCTGCATTCCTCTCAGTCATATATGAAAATGTGAGATCACAAACTAGTTTTGCCAATAAAGTAGTAGTATGGACAGGTTTATCAATCATTCAACTGTCTTATCACCTTTAGCAGACAACGGCCACAAGCTGACAGTCACTCTCTTATCACACTAATCCGGATAACTTCAGCAGTAAGCCTGTGAAGGCAGCAGGGATAAATTAGTTTACTCCTACACTGATTGGATTAAAAGCCAGGAGTGGGCTTTGACCCCCTGGCCCTAAAGACTATACAGCCACCAACTGCTCAGCTTTAATGACTATATCGGCTTAAATGGAAATAAATAACTAAAAGAAAACGCGATTTGATCTCTCGTTTACTCCCAAGTTCACTGTACAACCCCTTTTTGATGCAACATAGGGAAATACATTTTATTTATTTATTTATTCATACTACAGAAAACTCCACTTCAACTTGTAATTTATAACCCTTTTACAAACACTGTCAAATGTCCTGCCACTCTTCAAGACAGCAGCATTTTATATGACAGCTGACTCAATAGTAATCTGGTGCAGGTTAAATGCAAGCCTCTGGAGCCACAGTCTGCTGTGCATCCCTGGGGAGTTAACCCATCATGACTGCACCACGCAGTCAGCCAGCTCACTGCTTAAAATTGGGCTCCAGATATTTGTGTCTTTTGAGGAACATGTCCTGCTAACAGACACTACATGCTTAATGACAACTTATTAGTACATGTCCCACTGCAGCTTTACAGACACAGGTCTCGAAACAGCAACTGCAGTGAAGGACTCACAAATGAATATGAAGGCTTGGCTGTCACACAGTGACAGGCCCGCGTTAGGGGCTGCAGCAGCAACGCTTGGATGGACGAGGACACAATATGACAGGCAAACAAAACTATGACCTGAACAGACTGAAAGAAAATGAAAACTTATTATTAGTGCCAACTCTGCCGAAACGCAACTCACCCTGTTAAATCACTTAAGATTTAAATAGGCCTACTTATTTTAGAGGAGGGGAGAATATTCCCCTCTCCACAGGATTAAATGTGTTCTGTTGTAATAGTTCACAGTAGGTGATAGCAGCAGAGCCCAGTGTGGAGATGTGGACCGAGCGTGTCTGTTTTGACAGCAACTTAAGCTCCGGCCTGTTTCACAGGAAGAAGAGCCTCATTTGATTTCACAAGGCATGTGGCAAGTGTGTGCGTGTTTGTATAAGGGAGGGGTAAGAAAAGAAAAACCTGGGAAAGAGAGAAAGGTCATCACAAGATAAATAGAGAGCAAGAAAAAGCAAGACACAATAGGAGTGATCTGTATGGCAAAAGAACACTCAGAAAATATCACAGCAGTATTCCTAGCTACACGAGAAGGGGCCATCCTGTCCTGGGTTTCAGCGACTTCCTCATTCTTTCATATTCAGGTCCAGCCTGTGCTTCACCTCCTTCCTCAGGCAGCTGCCGTAAAGGCTCAGAGTTTCAGGCGAGGGAGTGGGTCACAGAGGCAGGAACAACATGTGCAACTATTGCATCGTAGTGACAGTTTTGTCAACACAGTTACCTTCCTGTTACGTGAGTATCTTTGAAGCTGCATCTGTCGTTACAGTGGCTGTGTAAAGGACCTGAATCAGCTTGCAGGAAAACCCAGGATCTCCCAGCTGAATGGGGAAACACCCGCAGGGAGGGGAGAAAACAGCAGGCTGGCTGGAGAGTCTGACATCATCCAAGTGTGGGCTTCCATGTTTCTGTTAAGTCTCATGTGTGTGTGTGTAAGAATGTGTGCATCAACAGTGAGTGTGTGTCTCGCTCCGTCTCTCACATTAGCACAACTGTAGTTTTCCTCTTCAGCTCTGGGCAGACATTCATTATTCTGAGTTTCTGCTGCTGCACCACCACACAGACGCTGCAGTTCACACACCGTGTAGAAGCATGTAGAGAGATGAGGGGAACCATCGGTCATGGACTGGCAACCACCCCCCCCCCCACCCACAAAAAAAAAAAAAAAACAACCACAACCTGCTTACACCAAACATCCTTATTGCAACAGCACAAAAATAAGACACCCATCCCAGGCCGTCGGTGATCAAGCCAACCCCAACATCTGCTGCAGGATTAATCCAACACCTTCAACGGGATCGCATTCACATTCACACACAGCAATCAGAACAGCACTGGGTAGAGATAAAATATGCCTGCAAAGTTGAAGGACGCGGAAGAAAACATGAGATATGAGCCAATATGTGGAATCAGGGCAGAGTGTCTGAAGGCTAGTTACAGTAAACGGCGGGGCAGCGCCAGTGGGGTGTTGATGGGCTTCAGCAAGCGCTCCAAAAAAAACTGCATTGCCTCTGTCAAAGCCCTACGTCCCACCGCGGGTTAAAATAACCACACGACACCGGGTTAGGACATATATCATGACTCATCTTGTGCCTCGCCTTTCCGTGAGGCGCAATTTCAAGAAAAGACATGAACGGAAAAAAATCTTGAGGCTAGTTAGCTTTACTTCCTTAGCCAGCCCAGCCGCCGCTTTCTCTCTCTCTCTAGGTCCAGCCTGCCTGCCTGCCTGCCCGGGTCCTACACACCTCTCCCTGTGCGCACACACGTCCTGGGACTTACCGGTCTTATGTGCTGATGATGTCGCTGTGAAGAGACAACAAGTGCGGGGAGGCTGCCGGCCACCGCTCCGCTGCTCCGGGACAACAGGAGTACTGATCTGCACACTTTCGCAGCCATCTCTGTAGTGAAACCTCGCCGGGAAGGAGACTGCTGCGGGCGGACCGAGACGCACCGAAGGGAAGAGGGAGGGTGGTGGGCGGGTTGCGGGGCTGGACTACGGCTTCATACACATGCCCAGTGTTGCACCAGTGTGCATAGATAAAACACTTCTGTGCTGGCTAATTCAAAACAAACACATGCACAGGCTACACTTGACTGCACCTATACAAACATCTTTCACACAGTTACTCCATTAAAGGTCACAAAAATATGTCACATAATAAATGTATATGTAGTATACGTAATGCAGATGTGAAGAAATAGATTTGTATATTTAAAAGTTTTGATAGTTTTAAAGTCATCAGTAATATAAGTACAGTCAAAGGTGTATAGCCTCATGATCTGCTCTTGATTATTTTTCTGGTGCTAAATTAAAACAAGTTATCATGGATATAAAAAAAATGGTGTCCATACTTGACTTGGTCAACTTTTACTACAGCAAACCTTGGCACTTTACTGTTTAGCTGACTTCACTTCAAAGATTTCCAGCTATCTTAAAAGAGACAGACACAATATAACTTGTCTCTCTGTCTCTCTGTTAGGCTACATCTTGGCAGACTTGCTGTCACAGGCCACACCGTCTATTCCTCTATAACTGTGTCTAATATTAGCTTGTCCTTCAGTCACTCTTGTGACCATGTCCCAAAAGAGAAACCTACAGGATCAAATCTAATTGTTCTGATCTTCAATGACTTTTAAATGGCACGGGCTACTTCTGAATGTACAAGCATTTTAATGCATTTTGCTCCTGGCCCTAAATGGCAGAGTGTAAGGAACATACAAATCAATCAAATCATTCAACCACATCAAATGCAGGTAATAGGAGTCGTAATGGTTTCGTCAATGTATGTCAAGGAGACTCCCCTTAGTGGAATGCAACCTGTTCTCCTTACTCTCTGACCAAACCTGCTATATAATACTGCCTGCCACACCTGTATTGGCCAAGGGTGAAACCAGATAACATACAGTAACACTTGAATTATTGATATAAAGGAGTAAACACATTTGTAACTTTCATTGGAGTAGTTAATATGATAGCATGACTTCGTATCATGGCTCAAACTGTGGAGAGTAAGAGATAGATAAATAGGAAATAAGATAAAAAGCAAATAGAGATTTGGTTGTTTTGTTGTTGTAGACTGTGCTTGTCCTCTGTTTGTTTGTGAAATATAATAGTAATATGTCATTGCTCCAGAACTCATCCCAGTTCCTTCTGTACTTTTTCAGGTGCAGTGCATCAGCCTGTGTGGGCGATGCAATTTAAATGCAAATTCTCAACCATGGACAAGGACCTGCTGAAGGCCTTGAGGCTGCATTGATTCACAAAGCAAAGCTTTGTGTGATGCCAAATATGACCAAGCACTGGCTCACATAAACCTGTACACAACCAGTGTAACTGTACCATGACAGCAGGCATGTGCACATGGCGTGTGGACAGTGTAAAGAAAAGAAGCTGTGGTAAAGTGAAATCAGTCAATCAATCAGTATAATCAGCTCATAAACAGAGGCTATACAAAAGGTAATTACCAATAATATCTGATATCTAATATCTAATATCTTGTTGGTATATGCCAATACCTATTGCATAACTATTTTTGTATACATTAGAAAACATTAAAATCAGCAGGTTCCCACTGTAAAGATGGTGAGTAACAATGCAGACACAAGACACCAAGATTAAGTACCAGAGACACAGTTACTCTTGTTGGAGGATGTCAGAAATATATTTAAATATATTTACATATTTAAACATATTTACAGAGCGGTCACTCTCAGCTGAAAAAAAAAAAAAAAAAAACAACAACAAGTGAATGAGCATTTATATTCCAAAGTTAAATTCATGCAGACCCTGATTTTCATTTCAAATTGTGCCCCTTAAATTCCAGTTTCAAACGCATCAATGTTCTTTATTCAGGGATTCAATATGAGCATGACAAATTGAGGCAAAATGATGATTTATGAAATTCAAATATAATCTGTGCTAACACTAATCTGTCTTCACAGTTGTCCACCTACTGTAAAGAAAGAAAAAAAGAAAGAAAAGAAAAGAAAAATGAAAAACTTTAACAGTGACATAACCGCTTTTAAAAACTCTCTGCACCCATATCTCAAGGTCAGAGGTAGATGAATTGAGCAGAATACAAAAAAAGGTGTGTATGCATGCCTGTGTGCATATGTGTGTGTACCTGCATGTCTGTGCATGACTGAAATGTCTCCTAGCAGCACTGAAGATCCCCTCCCAAAAAGGTTATGTTGAAAGCAAACATCTGTGGGCGTGTAACTTCTATTTCATCACACCACCAACCAGATACTTCAAAATGAAAACACAAACCTAATTAGGCAGCGTATGCGTTTTTTCTTTTCTTTCTTACTCTTACGCATGAAGGCTTACAGACGCCACACAGCGATATGGCCGCTGAAACTGGAGCCTGCTTTTGTCTGCAGTTCTTCACCTGAGCCATCTTTCACCATTATTCTTATGTATAGCTTTTGGCTCATGTTTCACCATTGTTTTCACTCTACAAAGCAGCTCAGATGGGACCTGTCATGGGTGCACAAAAACTGCTGTTGTTGCTGTAAAGCCAACACTCCCCAGTGGATTTAATTGTGTGTTCTCAATATGGCACTCAATAGTGAGACATCCTCTTAACCCAAACACAAGTCACAGCAGTAGCAACACTGTTGTTCTGCACTAAAAACTTTTGAGCTGAGGAGGCTTTTCTGCAGGTCTGTTTTATCTCCTGCTCTACTTTTGCACTGCCACAACAGCATGTTGGCTTTTGCTCTTGTATATATTGCTGTGACATTGCAACATAAAGTCTACGAGGTGAACAGATACATTACATGCTTAACCTTAAACACAAGTTAAGTCAGACTAATGGGATGGGAAGTGTTAGAATCAGAGTAGAAACCTGAGGAGGTACAAGGTATGTGGTGTGTTTTAAGGTTTACATGACTGTCAGCTGATCCTTAAGGCCTAACACCGAACCCTACACCAAGAAAACTCGCCTCAGACATAGTGACAGATCTAAAAACACTCTTGGTCATGAGCCATTTAGCAGCTATTCCCTTCCAACTAGTCCAGGCTGTGTCTTTGTGTATGTATTTTGCATGACATTTGACTGTGTCATGTGCATGTTGTGTGTATTTTGGGAGTGTACTGAGAGACATCTGGCATTTGGGAAGCTAATTAGTTCCAGTCTTAACTGGAAACTTGGAAGTCTACTGGACAGTTAAAAAACATCTGATGTGTTGTGCATGTTTATGAGAATAATCAAAGGCTTACATGGTGTTTGTGAATGAGGTGAATGTCTTTGAATTAGAGAGATGTGCACTACAATTGTGGACACCTAGCCCATGCTGATGTTACTCCTGTTGTGAGGCTATTCAAATTCAATGTGAAATTTCAGTAGTCGACAATTACATATTGCGGGGTTCTTGTGATAAATTGCTTGCATTAATGAACCCTGCACTGGAGGGCTGCAGGCACAGCTAAGTAGCCTTCTTTATTAAAAACAGAGGAAGAGAGAAGAGATAGAGGGGGGTGGGGGGTATTGAAAATTGCTTTAACAAAGGGTGGAGGGAAAAGACAAAGAGATTAGTATAGATAATAATTTGTAATAGGGAGGGTAACTGCAGATATTAGTTTGAGTGTGTGTACTAGATATTAAAGTACTGTTCTGTTAAGACAATAATTACTTCAATTAAAATAAAACTTTACTGAAAAAAGAAACTCCTGTGTATTAGCTCCACGGGGCAAGTACACAAAATCAGAAAACAGTCACAGAGAACTGCCTGTGGCCCCTGACCTTACTGACCTCAGGTCCTGTTGTAGCTGTATTGATTAAGCAGGATATTGACAGAATGCTCAGATTCAGGCCCCCTTCGTCAGGACAGTGTTTCCTTTATAAATGCATTAAATCATATTCTCCTTCATGAGTCTTCAAAGGAGAAACATTTGGCTCCACTTTCACCAATTTATAGCTTATGAATCGATCTTAACTCATTAAATATCCTTGCATTATGCATCACACCTAACGAAGTGATGATCTGATACAGCAAAGTAATGCAGGATTGGTGGATTGGCTCATATTGTTTTTACAACAGATTTTCTTTGTGCATCAAGGTGTGTCCAGTCAGTTCACTTAGCAGAGAGCTAAATGCTTAATATTATCAGGCTGGGTCTGACCAATTAGGATACAACTTCTTTCTTGTCAATGGCACTTAATGAAATGATAGTAGTGACGTGAGAGACATAAATTTGAAATTAGTTTGGATTGAACTTAACAGTCACTGCTGAGTAGCATTGTCTAGCAGTCTATCCTCAGTTTTTATCAAAACCTCATTAATATTGATGTACAGTCACATCAAGCAGAAATCTGACCTGCACTTTCATTGGCTGTGATAAGTCCTTGCAACCTCCAGTCATCTATGACACATTCCCAGCCA
Organism: Lates calcarifer; assembly: GCF_001640805.2. Taxonomy (NCBI): domain Eukaryota; kingdom Metazoa; phylum Chordata; class Actinopteri; family Centropomidae; genus Lates; species Lates calcarifer. Next base: position 4,883,703 of record NC_066848.1, on the reverse strand, counting down.
GCTCAGCAGCTCCCCAGCTTTTCCTTTCATATTATGCATTCAGTCCAGCAAAAATGTATTCAAGGCAACAATTATAACTGGCACAGTGTGAAGAGGCAAGTCATTTAGTTCTGATACATTTTTATGCTGAAGCTCCATCAAGGCATGCATGACTGACAGCAGAGACTCCCCACCTCCCAGTTCAATTCAGTTATATTATTGAAATGATTGTTTTTTTAATCAGAAAAAGATTTGCCAAAGCTGTATTCAATGTGTATGTATTTCAAAATGTACGCCCAACAGACCATAATGAATTGCTAAATACTTTATATTTGAACCTTGCATGTATGTAACTGGTTTCTAATGATACTTATCCTATTTAATATGTAAAAATGTTTGATATGAAATAATACTACACAAACACTATGGCATTTGGTGACAATATAAGGATCCTTTATAACCATCTTTGTCTTGCAGTTTGTGTGTGAGTCAGTTTGGTCACCATTTTTATTCTAACTTTAGTTTGTAGTCAATAACACCAGAGTGGACTGATTTAAATTAATGTGCTTTTGGGGAACAATGGTCTTTTCTTCAATAGTGAAAAGTTATTCTGTCTATAGAGATAGCTGTTTGACTTTTGATGATTAACAATTAAAGACCTATGTAGAATTCAATTCTCATTTACAGTGATAGACTGTGCCGAATAGGAGCATGTCATGTTGCTAATCTATGAGATAACATAAAATGCCTGGCCGTTTGATTTTGTGCCTTTTACACAGTAACTGCATCCTAGCGGTGGAGGGAGGGGGCGCCTGAACTGCGAAGGGCGGGCTGCAGAAATGTTGCCCCACCCGCTGCTGGTGAACACGGAACTGCCGTCTGCGCTGCGCTCCATCTCTGCAGACAGCAGAGGTTAGGACGTGCTCTGAAACGCTGAAGACACTATCATTTTGGACTGACTGGCGTTTGTATTGTCGCTAAGGTGAGTTACCGTGTCGCTTCTTTGCCAATGTGTAACCGATATGACCAGTTAGCTGCTCCAGGAGCTAAAAGAAGACACTTACCCTAACGTCAACTGTTAGCTTGCTAGCTAGCTAGCGTTAGCAGCCCCACGAAACAATTTTCTGAATGCTGGACTCGATAGTTAAGCATTTCACATCAACAATAACAAGTGATACAAGCTTAGGACTGACGTTGAAAACATGTGGTTATTACAAGCTATCAGACGGGTTACCACAAACATTGTGTTACCGCAGATAGTTGTAAACGAGCTTAACTTGTGGCTAAAAACAAAACATTGGGGTCCTTGTGCATCATGAGAAAAAGTTTGTCGGCTCACGTTTCCGCTCTGACATGCCAAACATAACACCAATATTATCCTAACCATTATAGTGTTGACTACTGTACAATTTCCAATTTACGTGTAATGCTACCTTTTGATGACAATGTGCTGTGTTAATGTAAAACACCCCGACTCTTCGTTGGGGAGCAAATGGTCACTCCAGCCACACCCCACCTGACGAGGGGAGTTTTGGTTTCCTGGGTGCTCACCTGAGAAGACTTTTGTTAACGTTACATTGCTAGATATAAAAGTAACAAGTAGGAGACTGAAGACTATTGATCATTCTCAGATAGGTTAGTGTTTATTTGGGAACCTTGCAGGTGGAGCTTTGGGTATCTCTGGACCTGGTTTATGGAGATTATGTGATCTGACCAAACTTATGTTGGTTTACCAATTTATGTAACCTTTGCTAAAATGTTATATCAGCCTAAATCTCTTTTAGACCAATTCACCAGCAGTACATACAGTCTTTACACGTGTATTTATAAACTTGATGTACTAGTTTGGCAGCAAGAAGTGGCTAACTATGATGTGAGTCACCACACTGTCAAAGTGACCAAACCTTTGAGTGTTGTTGTCTGTCCAGTGCTTTTTGTTTTATTGTGATAAACAGTCAGGTAAGAGTAAACAGTGAGTAAATGGGCTTGCTTACATTCAAAAAATGCATTTGTCAACTTCATTTAATGAATAAATTTGTTGTAATAAGTTATGAGCAAATTACAGACCTGCTTAAAGATCTATGCAAGTTTCCAAATTGGTGACTCTTGTTTTCATGAGACACTGAGGGTAGGAGGTATTCATGAAAACTTTTCTTCATCTGTGCTTCTGGCACCCCTGACAATAATCCCTGCTCTCTGTTTATATTTACCGCTTGGAGGCAGAAAACATCCCAGAGCAACAGAGGAACTGCAAAGTTTAGCATCTTGGAACTGCCAAGTTAACTGTTATTTGAGATGAATGCATCACTCATGTCAACTGAGGGCATAAAACATCAATTTTTGTGCTGTAGGATATTGATGTGACACTGTCCGCTCGTTTTCTGTCGCTTTCTGTTTTTTTTTTTTTTTTAAATCATTTTTTTAGGATGGTATCATCCAACTACAGAAATACATGTTACTGTCAGGTGGTGGACAGTGTTGATGACCAAGAGTCATATTGATTTACCAGGTCCCAGGTCAGTCCCTAGTCCCACTCCCAGTGTACCTTGTCACCAGATTTACAGGGCTTAATGTGACTCTGGACTCTTGACTGAGGTTTGATGAAGGAGTTAAGATACATTTTTTAAGGTTCAACTGTCAATTTTGGACATAATTTAACATTTATGTATTTCTTTATTATTAGAAGGAGAGCACTGGTATGCCTCAGCTGTAAAAAATATATTTTCTTCACAAACTCCAAACCCTGCAGCTTGGGATTTTACAGGTCATGGGTAACTCTCACTTTGAAAATGATTAATTTCAACTCAGTAGACACATTTCAAAGACCCATGTGGACATAAATTATACTGGCCAAAATAGGAGGTCCTCAGCTGGCAGCTTGGAGTCAAAGAGATCAAGACAAATAAATCTGTGTTTTGTGTTTGTCCCTCTGCCTCTTTTGTATGATTAAGGCTCGTTTGGCATATGTGAGTATGGTGTTTGTCTCATGATTTTGTTAGGGCAGAGGAAAAAAATATTCCAGTCGAGCACAAAATCTCTTATGGCCTCAATTCTTTATTTTGTTTTGTTCAAATATGGGTCATTGCTCTTGCTGTTTGGTATTTAATTAGAAATCTGTCTGTACCAGCGACTGTCTTTCAGATTGTTGTGTTTCATTACTTGAGTCTTGCTGGTTTCTGTAGACTCTTTGGTACCAGTATTTTATGATCAAGCTGTCTCTAGTTCCACAGAAATGATGTTCATGTGTGTTCACTGTTCCCCTCAGTCCCCATTGTCATGGGCTGCTGAACACTCCAATTAGCATATGCCATGTCTTCTCTTTTCTTTCTGCTGAATCAGTTTGACAGTTTGTGTCTGAATTGTTAATAAGATATCGACAGGTGGCAACTTCAGGCCTCAGTGGGTGAACCCCTCTGTCCCGTAGTTTGAAAAGTGCACACATGGGAGCTACAGATACACACCAGTAGCCCCTCGCTTAATTGTTAATCGTCTTTCCGTGACACTGATGAATTAAGCAACACTCTGGTTGAAAATGAAGTTCTGGAGCTTAGCTGCACTGGTGGCAATTAGTTTTATCCTTGCTTTCTGTTGTTTATTAATTGAGGTGTGTAAGGATTCCAGGACATTTATGCATTGACTGTCCAAGGTACAATTTTGCCTGTAGTGCAGTGTGAAGATGGATCCCAAGAGTGAACTGCTGTTGTTCTAAGCTTTGCCTCTTGAGATAAGTGTTAATTAGTTTTTGGTCAAATTCTCCAAATCCTTACCTAACAGTTTAATGGCTTATGACTGGAGAAAGGAATGTGCTTAGCAGTGGTATCTGGATGCCCTCCTTTATGTGATGTTGAAAAGATATATGTCATGTGGTTTGAAGCACTTTTATCCTCAATTTTTGCAATAACAGAAGGGGGTCAGTGTTGGCTATTGTGTTTTCTTTCTGCTGGCACATACTGGTAGACCATTTAAAGTCTCATAGGGTGTCAACTCTGTATTTCACCACACCTTTATTTTTTTCTCAGTGCATGATGTTCCGCTTGCGGGCGGTGTCCGCTGTCTCGGTGGGGCTAGTGCAGTTGTCCCGGCGCTACCACAGTGGGGCAGTGCGAGGGTCTGGCCAGAGGAGGCTGATGCTGGCAGCCCTAGCTGGGGTGACTGGTGTGTCTGCTAGTGCTGGGCTGCTCTGGAAAAGGTAGGTCTTGGTCCATGACTACACTTGTTTGCTTTTACTTACTATCCTAAATAAAAATGTCATATATTATTAATTATTTATTCTGTTACAAGCTGGTTTGCAGACACACAAAGAATTTCTTCATACATGTAAAAATAACCAAAAATCCCCCCAAAAACAGATATGTTAGTGTAAATATTTAGAAAACACTTTGTCTCCAGCTGCCACTGGTTTGCCATAGAACATTTTTTAATGTCTCATGACTGCATTTTCTCACATCTCTCACATGTCTTTTCTGGTTTTCCTACCACATAAAAGATATTCCCCCTTGAACTACACAACACTCTTTGGAGTGGATCGTCTTGTGGCTTACACAATGACTTGCAAGCTCCTCCATCTGGTGTGTTCCCCAATAAATGAACAGTCTTTGATCCTCATGTAGTAAACTAGGATTTGCTTGTGGTGCAATATTCAACAGCAGGTCGACTTTTGCGCATGCCAGATTTAGTTTCCCAACATGATGCAACTGTTGGGGAACTACCCCATGAAGGTGCTTACCTTCATTTCTGTTGATATTCCAAGTCACCACCCCAGGGGTGTCACAATATTTTTACGGCTATCCATTACTAAGGAGGCTGGTGTTTAGTTAAGGCAAAGTGGTAGAGAGGGTGTTGACGTGAAAGCACCATGGGGACACAATGACTGTGCTGCAGTAGGCAGAGTGATGGATGGTGCCTCAGGGCATTTGAGACTGATGGGACGAGACTGTTCCAGGCCTTCACCCCAGGCTTCATTCTCCTTGTGTCTCATTAAACTGAATTATTCAGCCTGCCCCAGACAGACCCAGCTATTTATTATTATTATCCCAATTCTCAATTTAGTCAGAAAAATGGTCAAATGGGAGTTTGCCATGGTAAACCTCTCTGCATTGCACAGACAAGCAAAATGCAGTGCAGCACATAATCTCTCTCATTCCCCGTCTCTGTTTTAACTCTGCTTAGCATCATACCCACAGAACACACTCACTACAAAATGTAGTCATCCATATACTTCTCTTGTTCTACTTGTTCAGAGCGAAACACAAATAGATATTGCTGTACTTAACCTTCTTGACAGTCATAGAACTGTTCCTTAGATATTAATCTTTTTCTAATCTCTCTCTGTGTTGGAAAAAAAGAGCATATGCAGATGCAGGGCCTTCCGTTCGACACTCTGAACAACCAGGAGGAGTGGAAGCAGGTTTTGAGAAGGATACAGACTCTGAGACCGAGTCAGAGAAATCGGTGGAGGCCAGCGGTGGAGATAAAGATGAAGGTGGAGATGGGAAAAAAAAGAAGCCACGCTCTGGATTCCGTGACCGCAAGGTAATCAATATACAATAAACATTCAGCCGTTCAGACAGTCCCCTATTTAATTCACCTCGAGAATGGTATTTGAATGCCCTCCTAATCAATGTCCAATATGCAAACGCCAGTATTTTTTGACAGAATATTTTACGGAGACACACAACCGTAATCAGCTTGCATTTCTGCTGTCATAAACAACAACAATGTACCACCCGTAAGATTTTATTGCTGTTAATTAGGCAGCAGATGATAAAGGACAAGCACAAGAATATCAAAGGGGTCTTTGATATGATGCCAAGTAAACATGGTTTGTAACTCTGCATTTTGTTGTTGGAGAACCAGGGAGAGGGAAAGAAGGAGGACTTTGAACAATGGATGCCTTTTTTCTTTTTTTTTTCAAATGATGTGATGCAATGACACGTTTGACTTATGGGTCTAGGTGTATAAATTACGCAATCACTCTTGCTTCTGCAGCAGCCATAGTCTGATGAAAGCATATGTCTAGGGAGCAAACCGATTTAGTGAATCACAGCAACACAGGATTCACTAGTGTGTTGGTAAAAATAGGTTGTTTGTGCCGTGTGTCAAAGGAGTCTAGGTTTGATAAGGCATACTGTCTGATGTAAATTCTTTGTGTAGTGTGTGCAAATATACGTGCATGTGGATCAGAATAAGACTGCTGTCAAAATGGTCAAATGTTGATAAGGTTTACTGTGTGTGGTGGGAAGTACTTTAACATTTTTTGTTAAGTTTTGTGAGTTTTTGATCCCACTGTGTGTGTGTTTTTTATTTTTTTGAGGTAATGGTGACTTTCTGAATAATATAAAAACTGCAGCAATTTTGCAGCAGGAGGGAATTTTCACTCTGATGTTCAGTGCTTTCACCTTCTTACTTCTAAACTGATTTTCCACTCATGTCTTAGATATTGCACAACAATCTTTGAAAATCTGAAATAAAAATGAATAAATAACTGGGCATGACTTGAATTTCACTCCCCCTAGTTGTGTATATACAATTTGTGCAATAGAAAGAGAGAGCATGAAAGCCTGAAAGCTCAAAAGAACAAAGTTGAGTCTCCATCAGTGTGGGTGATGCTGAGTTCAGTAGCCTGTAAATCTAAGGAGATGAGAGCTAGAGAGAGATGACAGCTTGTCCTGGGCTTTCCATCAGTCATGCTCTCTGGCATCTCCACACGACTGTCCTATAACCTCTCATCCATACACTGATGGTTGCTTCTTCTGGGGGACAAGCTCCCAGTGATTTCCCTAAAGACCAATAAGGTCTGGTAAAGAGGAGGAACCAACACTGAAGCACTTAATCATAGCTGCAGAGTCAAGAAGAGAATCTAGTTTGATCTGTCTGTGCATCTCTCTTTCACTCTTACTGTTATCAAAAAGTTGAAGCTGTAAAATGTGTTTTTACTTTATCCTCAGGGAATTTGTGTAGTGTACACAATCATTCAGTGTCACATAAAATAACTGCCTGTGCAGACCGTGGCTGAGGCTGGATCTGAACACTGCTTTGTCAGTTTCCCAGTTGTGCTGCATCTGTTCAAAACTTTCTGCCGAAAAGCAGGTGGCAGTGTTAAAACAAACATTGATGTGGCTAATGTGTGTACCAGAGCTGAATAAATTAGGTTTTTGTATTTCCCATAATGTTGGATTTCAGTACGTCACTGATGCTATGCTGTAAGCCTTTTGCACAGTTGTCACAGCTTTGTGTAGCTGTGATACATCTGGAGTCTCCCTTCATGTTAACCTGTCCACCAGACTGACCCTGACACTTTATTTCCTGTTTTTATTATGTGGTAGTTGGAGGTTAATATACCTCCCCATCAGGACTGACAACTTGTTTTCCTGCCATCACCTGTTTCTTTATTCTGCTCACTCCTTCATGTCCCTCTGCACTCTCTTAACTCAGCCTCACATTATTTACCCTGCTGCTCACAGTATTGAAATATTGCTTGTTCTTTGATATAGTTGTTTAGGTATATTAGATTGTGCTCATACCTAATGCGTGAAAATGTGTGTCATTAATTGTGCTTCCTGTCTGGTTGGCAGGTGATGGAGTATGAGAACAGGATAAGGGCCTACTCAACTCCAGACAAGATTTTCCGCTACTTTGCCACGCTGAAGGTCATCGGTGAGCATGGAGATGCTGAGGTTTACATGACGCCCCAGGACTTTATACGCTCCATCACACCTAATGAGAAGCAGCCTGAGAGTGAGTTTCTTCTCTTTCCTTCTGCTGCTTTGCTTAGTCTTCATCAGTGATGTCTTAACACCTACTGGCATGGTCCTGCTTTCTTCCTTCTTCTTTTCCTCCTTTTTCTTATTCTGATTTGTTCTAGACTCAAGTAAAAGTTTAGATTATTTAGTTTATTTAGACCACAAGTACCTTGGCAACATAGCAAGTATAATAGCACATGCACACAGATAGTTTATGGTCATCATTATTCAGGGTGAGATGCTTCCAGTTAACACTGCTGAAATCGTATCGCTCTACTGGTGGAGCATTACCCAGCACAGCCCACTTTCTCACGCTTGGCAGTGCAGGACTTACGACAGTTCATGTTATAACGATCCAGCTGACTCTGTTCACAAGTATGAGGGGAGGTGGGGATTGGGGGGACTGACAAGGCTGTCTGACCATGCTGAGTTCAGGGAATCACGACACAGCAGTTGGTGTATCAATTAACAGGTTCAAACCAGAGCAGATCTCAGGCGTCACACATGGAGCCGGTGAGGCATATTTGATCTTCAGCCATGGGAGGGTTGGGACAGCAGGGAGCTTAACTTGGCATAGACATGTTTCAGCACCACTCTCGTCTCTATCTGTCTGTATCCCAAAACTCAACACCAAAATTCAGTTAGATTTGTTTGGCATTTTATAGTAAGGGACTATATTAGTCTCCATCACAGACTTACGGTCGAATGCTTGGTGTGTAAGAACTATTACATTGTGAGTGTTCATCCATAGTTGAGGAAGCAAGTTTGCAGTTAGTACTTAATAAGGACTTAGCTGAGCCTGTCACGTCTGCGCTGCCTTTCCTGCTCACCTCAGCACTTCCATCTGTTAACTACGCTCAAGACTTGGCCTAGCTTGGCCTCTATTGGCCTTCCATTCTTTGACCCAGTATCTTTCCTCCCCATTTCATGAGTCCCCAGCTCTTCATTTATCCTGTCTTTTGCCCCTCCAAACTGGCATTAAAGTAATGATGAGCTGAGCTCTGTTGGGTAAGGGAAAGTTCAGCAAAGCAGATAAAAAAGCCATGAGAAACTGCAGTTTATTTCAGCAGGCAACCATTTCTTTAAAGCCCCCAACCCTAGTGAGATTAAACTGACTCCCTGTTCAATTTAAAAAGTAATGGCCTCAGATGCTTTTGTTGTTTTAATGCTCAGCAGATTTTCTGGCTGATAGATGATGAATAACCCATGGTCCTGATAAATAACTTACAAGATAGATTTAGCCATCCTTTTATTTTGAATCGTCTGTTTAGACAGGGTTTGGAGATGCAGAGATACAGTAGATATAGAGATACAGTAAATAAAACAACTGTATTCCAGTTCAGAGGCTAGATCCTCAGAATGTGGCACACAAAGCATTCCCAAAATTAAAAGTCCATTCCCATAGGGACCATTATTCATAATGCTTTCAGGTGGTCCTCATGAACTTGTTGAGCTAAAATAGGAAATTTATGACTAGGATGTTGCCCTTAACAAAACAGATTGTAGAATAGGGAGGGCTGCTGAGGAAAGAGCAGCTGTGTCCTTTCAAATCTGTGCAAAAGAAGGCTGCCATTTTCAGGTGCTTTTGAAACAGCCCTTAAAATGGGACAGACATTTCTATACATTTCTATGTTGTTGGCACAACATAGAAGTGTGGGCTTATGCTCAGAATTCCAGCCCCTTCAGTGTGAATCTTATTGTTAGTAACTGACCTGAAGTTAAAGAATTATTTACTGAGCAGAGGGAGTATGCAGGCTGTAGAGGTGTGATTAGGTTTTCTGTAATGTTAATGAAACTAACTTCAAACAAAATTATGATGTTCACTTTATTAGCGTTGCGTTTAATGAGATTATACTCTAATAGTCACCTTCAAAGTTAATCTGATTTGAGGCTGTTTTGTCAGGTCAGTGCTACTAGTCTTTCTGCGTGACGTAAGGAGCCTGTATGTCTCTCAGATTTTCTCAAGTTCTAAATCTTTCATTATTTAACAGATGAGAACTGCTGCCTCTCACAAGCATTTAGAAAATAATAAAGATTTATTTGTTTGAATTGCATTAGTTTCAAGGTATGGTTGTCTTTTTGAAAATTTATTACATTCATTTGATTAAGTTGAGTGAAAAGTGGAGAAAGTCACATTTCATATCTTCCTTTCTGGGAACAGATTTATATTCAGCTAGAAAATAAATCAATGACTTTTGCAAAGAAAGACATTATGCAGAGATAGACAGTAAGAGAGGCCACGTTGAAGACTTCAGATTTTCTGCTATCTCTATGTGTGCTTCATTGAAATGATTAGTCATAGCCTCTATGTGATATAATGACATCAATTGGTGATAAACCCAAACAACTTAAGATTCTCATTTCAAGCAACCATGTATATAAATATAAATAATACATACAGTCGAGCCTGCCTCGTGCTGCTGACCTAGATCCATAAAATAAACCCTTATTGAGAACTTGGTTATGACTGATGATCACAAGAGTCAAAGCCGAATGCAGGTGATTGTTTATTTTAAAGAACTGGCAAAATGGAAATGGCTTGTTAATGACTATTATTAATCTCTAGCACATGTCAGTGATTACTAGAGGTTAAGTAGTGACACCAAGTAAATACATTTGCTCTGCTTCATGCTTGGCATAAATCTTGATGCCCCTGCTGTGTGACTAGTCAGTCTCTCTTCTTGTTTGTGAGAATATTTGTCTCCTAATATGCTGTTCCCTTTTTCTTCTCTCTCTGCCTTTCATTTTCAGATCTAGGCCTTGATCAGTTCATTGTGAAGCGCTACGATGGGAAGGTAAGAAGTGGGCATTAGGCGGTAAAGAGGATAGAAGGTCAAATTAATCTTGGAGGTCAGCAGCAGGGAGTTTTTATAACAATGACTTAGACTTGTTTTCATCCTAAGCTAAATGAGTATTGCATTCCTCCAGAATGCTCTCTTCCAATAACATATTATCAGAGCTTATTTTTTCCCCACTGAGCAACTTTTCCATCTACCACAGGGGGGTTTATTCCCCAAAATGGCCAATGTCAATAATGGCTTAAGGATTCAGTTCCTCCAATGTACAAAAAACACATTTTCACACTTAGCCCAATTCCCCATGGTGGTGTCTGGGCATGCAGATAATTTCCGTTTTATTAGCTGAGGTTTTAAGATATCTGCCTCTAAAACTTCTGCCACTACAATACTATAGAGGTGAATAGAGGTGAAATTAGCACCATAAATGTAAACTTTACTTTTCACTACTTTGCTCCCAAGTGAAAACTACTGAATATTTAAAAGTTAATGTAATCTTTTCATAATTTTGTCAGAAATTTGTCATTTATCTCTGAAATATTGGATCTTATTTTCATACAGAAAAGATTAAACACAGGACAGCTGTACTTGACAATTAGGCTTTACAACCCCAGAATACACTGAGGGTTTTATCTGTTCATTCTTTGGATTTAAAATATGCATAGACAGAGAAGGAATTAAAAGTGAGGTTTTGAAAAGTACAGTGTTAATTCAGTGCAGTAGTGTGGAAACTTAATGAAATGAAATGGAAATAAAAGATAGTATCTTATAGAAAAAAAATCTTTGTAATCTCACAGGTTAACTTAACTTAGTTAACTAACTTAGTTAAAATTGTTCAGTAAATAGTATACAGCATATTTTTTGCTTATTTTAAGTGTGTCTTTTACTGAATCTCATTTCTCATAAATGTAATATTGGATAATAACATAGTAAAATCCTTTGAAGAAATGCAGTATAACTCAAAGAACTGCCACATTCATTTATCTTTCTGGCTGAAATGACATTGAATAAAGTGGCTAAATAGAACAAACAATGTCTTAATTGAGGTGCTAATTCAATATCATAGAAATAAATACTCCTTGGGGCAGTGGGGTTCGTAAAAGATGACACATGGAAAGAGACAGTGGAAAAAACATTACATTCTGTCAACAAAGAGTCCAGAAATAAATACCCATACTGGTAAGGCAGCCATAAGAAAATTAGCTGGCATTTCTGTGTCCACTTTGTTGTTAGCTGGTGCATTTTACTTATTTCAGTTGATATCTGGCAAAATGTGCATAAGCTGTTTTCACACTGACTTACATTGCAGATGATGGTAATGATATATTACATTAACAGTCAAAATTGAAGTGAAAGGATGCTTTTCAGATCATACCCTCTATATTATGTTGGTCTTTGCATATGTCTCTGCTTTATCTCCTGCTTTATTGTTAGCTTCTCAACTGTCAGTTACTGTGAGAGAAAATCCAAATATTGTTTGAGCTCTAAAAGTTTGGAAAAAGGTTTAAAAGGTAATGAAGAGATATAGTTTTCAACCTATGCAGAGATCCTCTGCCTTTCTACCTTCATTCTCAAAGCATTCAATTAGTTAAACCTAGTTCAAAAAGGCCTGGCTCTTTAACAAAACAGCTCCAATCTTATTATTATCATTACGAGGGACAATTACAAAGTGGGCCTTCCCAGTGCATAATTACCTATTTAAAGACAATAACAGCATGCGAACCTTGAACAGACCAAGCCCCCCTTCCAAGATCACAGATTGACTTTAATGGACTAGTCTGTGCTCTAAATACTAACATTTCTCTGTTCACAGTCTTGAAAATAGAAGCCATCAATATAAATCACCAGCATCATTATTTTCATTACTTCTTTCCTTGATATTGATTTGTGACCATCACTGCCCCCTCACTGATCTCAAAGAGCACCTCTCACACCCACTAGCCAGCCATCCTCTTTCATTTAGTATTAGCTAATCATCAGTGTGATGATTGTTTCTAACCTCATTACAAAATCCATCAGCCCCCAGGCTAGTATGATTATGATGAGTAAGTCTGTAACTCATCTCCATGTTGTAGTCAGATGAACCACACCAAGTCAGTGAGCCTAAAGTGAGTCAATTTCTTTGTCACAACTTTCTTCTTACTCCCTTGTTCTGCAGTTGTGTTTTAACCACCCTTATGTTTTGTGAAAGATTCTCCAGAACCCTGACTCAACCTTATTTCAAAATTGTGTTAACTAAAGTGCATGGGTTATATATTTATCAAAAGTACATGTTAAATTCTGTGATGGCCTCAAATAGAAATGGAGCACTGTACATTTATGGCCCTTGTCTACTAATGTAAATGTCATCCCTATCTCCAGGCCTCATGTTTCCTTTATTTGCCAGGCAAATCTCTGGACACATGGTTTTCTCTGATACTGTATTTAGCTTTGGCTGTCCCCTGAGATTTTCCTGCCATGGCCAGAGTGGCCCCCACGAGAGCTCCCTTCCCTCTGTCTGTTCAGCCCATTTTTGCCCAGAGACATGTGCCTGCTCCTCATTGGCTTAATGGGCGCCTCTAGCTAGTTTGAGGAGGAAAAAAACATTATTGTTTCATGCCAAGAAGCCATGAAATCTGGTTCACATGAAACAAAAAACTGTAATGAATTGGACCTAGATGAAATGACCATGGCAAGTGTAGTAGCGGAATATTTGTAGTGTGTAAATCATGAAGTTGACAGAGGGTGTGGTGAAGTACGAGGGGAGTGTTTCAGCTGGGGGTTGGGTGCTAAACTGTGATTGAGGCTAAGGTGGATAGCAAACAGGAGTACAGTATTGTGTGAGAGTAACATGAGAGCTCTTTTAAAAGACCTCTGTATCTCACTTCCCATGGTTTCATTTAAAAATAGCCAAGCCAACAGAGAAATTTGTCACATACATACTGTTTGGCAGCAGCTAAGTGGAAGATTGTTAAGAAGTGTATGTGTTATAAACCTCTCACTACTCCCCTCCCCCTCCCTACCTTCTCCTGCTGACACTAATTTGTTCCAGGTTCAGTTTGTATGTAGGCAAACATTACATACCCTATATGGTAAATAACTGTTGTTCATATTGACTCACCCTCTGTTTATTTTTAATTTCCTGTCTTTGGGAACACAGTTATTTTAGAAGCTCTTCAATGGGCTTGCTTGGTTTGATCAACCAGTTGTTTCACTGCATCTTTTCTCTGGTGTTAATTCACTCTCTGATCATCTCTGCCTACCCTGATCATGAGGGCATGCTTTCAGCTGCCGTAATCTTATGTTGATGTGACCTGACATTGCCATTGTTAACTGTTGATTATTTTCTCATGCTCTTATCAGCCATTCTTTCTCATTCACATAACAAGTAATCCCTCCATTTTCTCTCTCCTCTCTTCCTCGTGAATAATCATCATCCTCAACTCCCCGTCTCCCAAAATCCCCACTTTTCTCCTCCCCCCAATCATTTCATCTACTTATCCCCCATTCTCTGCCCACAAACTCCCCAAACCTCATCCTCCTCTTCTGTCTCCCTCCCTCCCTCCCTCCCTGTTTTGCCCCTCCCTCTCTTCAGGACTTCTGGCAGGTATGGGGTGTGTGCCGAGCAGCATGTGTGCACCTGAATGAAAAACTGCACTTGTAGTCACTACCTACTCCTCCCTCTCCTTTATACTTTCTCTCCTCTTCCACTTTTGTCTCTCTCTTCCTTTCTTTCTATTACTCACTCTTTCACTCCTCTGTAATAATATGGAGGACATAGCTATTCACTGTTGTTAGTCCAGGGGAACAGCTAAGTATTTTCTTAACCTCATCAAGTGTGAACCCAGAGATGTTGCCTCAGTTATGGTAACAACCGCCATGGATAGGACAGCAGCCAAATTGTGCATTTAAAGTGTATAATTCCCAACAAGAAATCAGTGGACTGGTAATAAAATGTTGAATTTACATCTAGCTCTTCTCTAGATATGTTCTAGGCGTTGAGCACAGCCAGAGGGGGAAAGTCAAACCGTATGAGGATGGAAGTAGATTAAAGCACCACCACTGTATTTTCTTATATAATGAGCACATTATATCATGGCCATGGGAAGCACTTGTTTCTGATTGGCTGGTCAACAGTTTAACCACAGTGCAAAAGTACATTAAACTGTAAATAACCAAAACAATATACATCTCGCTAACCAGGTGTTAGATGTGTTTCATTGTCAGCCATTTTTAAACAAACTTTGAAGATGGTTGATGATATGAATACTGCTAAGCTCAATAATACTCTGAGATAATATTGAAAATAACAAATTTGGTGGAGGAAATGCCACTTGGATTGTTTTTCTTCTCCACCTCTGCCATATCTGTTAATTTCATATACCAGAGCACTTAAGTCACACTTATATCACTTGCATAAATGTGTATGAGTTTGTTCATTTTAGCAATTACTTGCTCCTAGTTTCCAGCAAGGCTCCAAAATGTTTCACCAGAGTGCTTTGGAGAAACCTTTTGTGGCTAAAATGTAATGTACACATTTATAGTGGTGAGTTTAGATAAATTAGCCTTGACCTTTTAGTTTTATCTTCTAAATGATTTGGCCTTTAAGCGATTCTGAATGTCTCTGTCATGTGAAGATAAGCCAAGCGCAGCAAAGGGCAGGTTACAACCTGTTCACCTTATAATGATGGGGAGTGTCAGAAACTGAAGTTGACACGCACTCCATTGTGTTTGCACTCATATCAAATATGCAAACGTAAACTCTGTATTGTTATTGGACAGTGTGTTGGAGACCTCCCCTGTGCTCTTTGTATAGCTTCTTGGAAGCAGCTGCATGCCATGCCTTCCCTGCTGAATTATTTAAAGTGAAGATTTTATACTTTACCTCTACAGGGATTATTAAACACTGCAGTATAGCTACATAATTTACACACTAGTCAGTGCTCCAAAGTAAAGTTCCCATGCATTTATAGTGGAATTTTTAAGAACAATGTCAAGTCTTGCAAAGCTGAGATACAAAGAGCAGCTAAAATGAGTCATTTATAAGGAACTTTTATTGGTCAATGCCAAATCGTAGCAGTGCTGTTCCCCTGCACTCCCTCTGTCTTGCTTTATAAACACACCCTTTCTCTTCATCCTTTCATATCTTCCAAGAAATATCAGCTCTAGCTTTCCACTTGCTTTGGCACTCTAGCCCTTTTCCCAGCATGCACTGCTGTATTGCCTGTGCCTCACAGAGAAAGTAGCTGGTGGTGGCGCCCCCTCTTAGCGCATGGTGGCATCACAGGGTGGTTTTAGACCCAGGAAATTGCTCTGATAGCTAACATTGAGGCTGAATTGATGTGCTTGATAGCCTTCACAAATCCATCCTCTGGATTGTCCGGATGTCAGTGCTGCATGAATTCTGTAGAGCATGGTTTAGAATCAATGAAGACAGGACTTTATCTGTGAATCTGAAATGTATCCAAACTGTTCCTACATGCTGTGGCCCTCTCTGTATGTAAAGCCACAGCGTCTGCCGCATGACCTGCTACGACAGAGAGAGGACACCTGTCACTCAGAGGGAGAGCAGCGGGGGTTGCTCCAATGGAAACAAGTCTATTGTCACATCAACTGT
Organism: Lates calcarifer; assembly: GCF_001640805.2. Lineage (NCBI taxonomy): Eukaryota > Metazoa > Chordata > Actinopteri > Centropomidae > Lates > Lates calcarifer. Next base: position 4,867,591 of record NC_066848.1, on the reverse strand, counting down.
TGTCATGTTCACTATTTCTGATTCCACAGGAAGCTCCCAGGGGCCGCTGTTAGGACTGTCACTGTTCTGTTTCTCTATCTTTTCTCATTGTCTTCAATTCTCACATGCGTTCTTTGCTTTCTCTGTCTATTTTGGTGTCTAAACAAAAACTCACACACAATCACACACTTACACCCTAAATCCTTTTCTCTCCTTCTCTCTCTCTCTTCCCTCTCCTAGTCTAGAAGAGGTTGGGTTATCTGTACACCTGGTCAGCTAATTTGGTTCCCCCTCTCCTTTTATGAGACAGCTGCCGTTCCTCAGCGACCGAAATCTGTTTATTGAGCGTTCCACATCAGGGTCCATTATTCTGAATGTGCTCCCAGAATAATTATGAGTTATGAACGGTACACCTACTCTGCAGTTACCCCTGGGACAAGAGGTGGAAAGCTAATACATTAATGTTCTCTCCGCCCACACACCTACCTGCCCACCTACAAATTGTGATGTTTTGGTCCCAAGGATTCGTCATATGTTGAAAAAAGAGAGAATATGTGCTCCTGACCGCTCTAATGGTTAGGGGTGGTTTTTGGTTGTGTGTGCATGTTAGCTGTGGTTTTCAAGGCTGAGTTCCTTGTATAGAATCAGTGTGTGGTTTTTCTTTGGAGGCTTGAATGTAGGTTATGCCCTTACTGTATATGTCGCAGTACGGGGGAAGTGCACTAACACACGGTGAGAGCGTTCAGCCACCATTCAGAAATGTCAGACTCAGACCTGGGTTGACTTTACCCTCAAGCAGGTCAGTCTGAATTCCCTTTCCCCTGAAACTCACATCTTCCATTGTACCTGTCAAAGTGACAGTAGCCCCAGAGCTAGAACATCACACAAAGCGGCACAAAGGACATAAAGGTACTGATCCATTTTTAATGCATTTGTCTCGCCCCCCCCTCCGTCACTCACTCTGCACTGTCCATCTGCTGCACTGTACATGCCGCTCTTTTTAAAAAAAAAAAAAAAACTCTATATTCCTGCTGGTGCAGCACTCTAGTACACCGAGTTCTATCGAGACTCACCTGCACAAGAGATGAGAGTTCGCTCAGCGGCAGGCATCACTCAGGCACACTCACACTCACCACACACATGAATATGAACAAACAGAGTGGGAGCAGATCTCCTCTGTTTGCAGCCTGATCTTTTCATCTTCAGTGGCAGGTCTCAGCCTAGACCTATAAATTCATCACTTTGTTGTGGCGCTCAAAGGAGACTGTGCAGCCGACAGACTGATATAACAATATCATAGAAAAGTCACTGTATCTGCAGTGTGATAAGTATTTTAAAGCTTAAACACAAACTATGTGGCTTATATCTCCTTCCTTCATCATCCACTTCCCTCTTTTCCTCTCTCCTGTTATCGGGGTGTCTGCAGCTGCAGTGTTGGACAGGGTCACAGATGTAATCAATAACAAAGCACTGCAGCCGGTACAGTGGTATTAGAGAGGGCCAAGTATAAGCTGTCATCAGCTCCTAAGCCAAGTGTCTGGCCACACAAAGTGCTTGTGGAGCAGTGTAAATAACCACAGTGAAGCTAGCAGAAAATGAATGGTTGGCACAAGACATATTTTTACTATCCAAATGTCCATGTTAGAAGACTACTGCATACTGTGTTGAATTATAGCTTATCTCAGTCACAGTTGCTTCAACAGCTGCTTGTTTTCTTTTATTACAAGAGGACGCAGGATGTCAGAAATGTGCCTTCTCATGAGGACAGCTGTGATATAATTAAACCAATGAGTACCATGTGGTTGATTTGATCATGTAAAGCTATGACAGCATTTATTAAAGCTTTGATAATTTGTTTAATTTTTTGTAGTCAGAGATAGTTGGTAGAAGCTAAGGATTTAAAAATGTATTGCTACAAGCGTATAATTTCCCAGTTTTGGATTTAACGATGATGTGAGAATCCTAAAGAACTTTTATTCATTCCAAGTTTTTAAGTATGCCACTTTCCAGTGGGGTGCTTAGAAAGTGTTTCTTAGCCTCTCATGTGAAATGAGCAGAAAGAGATTTAGCCCTTTTGCATGCATGCCTCTAGCTGTGCTTGACTTCTATGGGTCTCATTTGTTGGGCTCATAAAGCTTTGGCTAGTTGAAATTTGACCAGGGCAGCTATTGGGCTCCTCTGTAGCCTGGTGCACTGAAGAGATTAGCCCTGACCAAACCCTTAACCCCATCTGTGTGTGTATATGACAGCAGTATATTTGACTGCCCCACCGCCAGCAGCGTTCAGCCAGCAGCTCTGTCAGCACTGTGTTTCTGCCTGAGCTCACAGGCTAGTTGGGTTGTTCAGTCCGTCATCTGGACACAGCTCGCAGACTTGACCATATCGTTGCTGACACATGAAGAAATGTATGATCACATGAACAGGCTCAATGCAGAAATTTAAAAAAGAACTCATGCTCACATACACACAGACAGCTACGGAGTTGTCACTGATCCGAAGACACACATTGACAGACAAGGCTTTAGCTGTTAATTAACTTGAGTGCTGCAGCAATTAGGTTCACAGTCATTTGAAGATCAGTGCTTTGGTAAAAATCTACGATGAGTGTTAAATACCGACTCCAATGTATTTGGTATCTTTTTAGTGATAGCAGCAGTTTGTTTTATAGGCATAATGTCCTCTGGGTTGATGAATCAAAGCTAATGAAAGACTACACTGATGAGACACAGAGAGTAACTCTGTTTGAGAAATCTAATAACCTAATGGGTAACTCTTGTAGATTTTTTTACCATTTATCTGGTTGTATGTGCATTTCTTTTTTACTGTTAAATGGCTTGTTGGTGGAACACCCGATATTGGATGTCAGAGGCTTGTGACAGAAAGATGGAAGATGAAGGAGAGGATAGGACACAATCTTGCAGCAGTGCGGCAGGCTCCATGGAAAAGGTTTAAAAGCCCAGATGAGACCCACAGCACAGCCTGATATATACACTGCTGTACCTCTGTGTCTGCTTGAGAGAGTGCACTGTGTTACATCACACATTTGTTGAAGAAATGTATAGTATGATAGCCCACTGTATGAGAGAAAGAAAGAGAGTCAAAGCCATATTGTCTGCTCAGCGGTGAAGTCTGTAGCTATAGAGTGGGATCCTACAAGAGAGAGTCATATTCTTGTCTGACTGGCACACAGGCTGCATCAAAGTAGACAAAAAGCTCTGTGTTTGTTGGTTAGCATGTCCGTGCAGACTCTGAGACCTATTCTTTTATCAGCTGAATATGCTATTTGGTTCCACTCTTTGGCCACTGCATTTGGATTTGTTTTCCTTGAATGTCATTTTGGCCATTCTGTGGGGGTGTTTTTGTCCTTGACTCAGGACAGCGGGAGAAAAATGAGTTATTATGCCTAATGTGCTCTGTGCCTCTCATCTGATCATTATAATGAGCTCCAGTGCGTTTATGTCTCTTATGTGTGTAGCTGTGTAATTGTCAATGTGGCTGTGAATATGCACTTGCCCACTGAAGTACACATTCATGCCTTTGTTTGGGTCTTTTCTGTTTTGTGGACTGGCATTACGACTATGGTTCACCTCAGAGGGCCTTTCCTTGTGTCATCATTCCAAACTCCAGAGGCAAATACCAACCTCTTTAATTCTCACTTTCTCATTTTGCTCTTTCTTCTTTCTGTATGTACATACCTGTCCATTTCTAGTATTCTCTTGCCCTTACACACATACAAACAGCTGAAACCCTTCAACTCTTTTGCATTTTGTTACCTCTGTCTGTCTCTTTCTCTCAACCAGTATCACTGCTCCAAAAATAACTTTTTTCTCTCTCACCCCCCCACTCCCTTCTCCCCTTATACTCGTACTGTAAATACCATCAATAATAAATGTGACAATAGAAACCACTGTTTTCTATATTTGTATCATTGACATGCAAGAGTCAAGATGGACATGAATTGGGGATCGTGATTTCATAGACATTTTCTAAGCTTATACCACTAGTCTTTAGCAGCCATTAAAAAATCTGTATCTCATGAGGAGGGAGTCGGTTCATGGGGAAAGAATTTAAAAGAATGTGCTCATGTTATGCTATTAAGGGGGATCCCACCAAATTTTAGTATTCAGGTTTGTTTTTCCAGTTAATTTACGTCCCTTTCAAGTGAATATGTGACTGTGCAGCTTTCATTTGCAATGTGCATTCAGCATATGCCTCCAATGACAATACTTAGGAAAGCTGGAAAGGAGACAGACAATAGGTTTAAATGACTTTTAAAACAGCCTTGTTAGTGCAGTGATATTATTTTGTATTTTGGGCAAATCACAGTCTTTTGGCAGGCACTGTTGATCATGTGTGCAAATTTTAATTAAATTTTAATTATAGACTGCAAAACATAATTGCATTCTAAATTTGAGTGGTATCCCCCAATTATCTTGTTTTGAACAAGATGTTTTCTGTGTGTGTATGCGTATGCTGTGTGTGACAATATGAATGCACATGCGTGTCTTTGTCGTTGAAGGCCCTGCTAAAGACAGCAGAGGCCATGCTGTTCTCTAACAGTTGTTTCTCCTCCTTCCTCCTCCTCTGAAATGGAACCCTTGCAGACGGAGGTAACTCCACGTGGGCTGAGCGTGACCCAGCCTCCACCTCCTTAGGCATGCTCTGTCCGTCTGTCCACTCTGGTGGAATGTCCTATTAGTGGGACACTGTCTTTCAAGTCTCTATCACTGAGTGTGTAGTGTGCATGTTATGAAGTCACACTTTCATGCAATGCTGCAGTTATACACATGCTAACAGAAAAACGTCTGTGTGTGAAAAGAGAACTAAAGTCACTTTGTTTTTAACGATTATTACATTTGGATTGTGTTACAGACATGGTTAATCAATAGTTTGTTTGTGTTTGTGCGACAGTCTCTTGTGATGTATTTCCTCTCTTTATGTCAATTTCACACTGTGAGTACAGCTTCTGGTGAATAATGTGTTTTGTACTTGAACTGACCACAAACTAATTGTTCATCGCTGCCACTCTCACCTGTTTGTATGGCTTCATGTGTATGCAGCACTTGCATGACTGTTATTGTGATAAACTGTCTATATGTTGTCATCCTTATACACCAGAACTATTTTGAATGTGTGTGTGTGTAAGCACAGTATGTGTGTATATTTCTGTGTTTGCGTGTCTCTGATAGAGTTATGCTCTCAGACACACACACACTTGTTTGCACACACACAAAGCCACACCTGGGGCTGCTGTAAAGGCCGTAAGGCTTGTGCTGATTCATGTGAAATGTTTTTAATATATAATTTTTTTGCTTTTTTTGTCCTTGCCTGGATGAGCAGAAGATTGCCCAGGAGAGGGAGAAGTTTGCAGATGAGGACAGCATATTTTACACACTGGGAGAATGTGGCCTTATCTCCTTCTCTGATTATATCTTCCTCACCACTGTGCTGTCCAGTAAGTACATTGTTGAACTTTAAAGTCTTCCTGCAGATCTAATGGTTCTTGTGACCCATCCCATTCAATCCCACATCCTTAAAATCCTTCACACTGATCTAAAATCAAATCCCAAATCGATCTCCTCTGTGTCTTCTCTCTCTGTTTTCATGCTGCATCAGTTCAAACAGAGAAATTTTCCAATATGATATTATTAGACAGGTTACTGAGCAGGCTGCCTGTTCAGTATGATCTCTTAATAATACCAGTCTACCAAGATAGCTGCATGTGAGATGTTGTGTTTCACAGAATCAGTTTGCTTTAAGTGGATCACTAGTGGTAGATACATGGGTTACATTTCACATTAATGCCTCTTTTCCGAATGTGTCAGAGTTCATTTTAATGATAACGAAGCTCTGACTTCTTCCTCTCTGACTAGTAAACTTATCTCCCCCAGCTTAGCTTGACCACTTATTATAATCCGTTCATATGGAGAAAGTCTCTGGGGAAGTCTTCAAGGACAAGTCATTTTTAAGCAGACAGGGCAAGATGCCTCATGGTTGGATTCAATCCATTTAGCACGGCCACAAAAATAGTACAAAGGAGGACATATTTTGCCCAACAGACGCACACATTGGTTCAAGCCTCATAGTGCTACATATTAACTGCTTTCAGTCTGAATCCTTTGATAGATAAGAAAAAAATCTGAATCTTTAATATTTTCCTTGAAGGTGATGGGTTGTTGAAGCAATAAATAGTTATAGTAGTTTGCTGTACAGTAAAAATGTGAAGCACTGAAACAAACAGAGGTTATATAATGTGGTTTGTAAATATTATTGTTTCAGAAATGGACCAAAAAAGATCAAATTTATTTATGGTATTTAATGGTTGCATAAATTGTATATAAAGTGTATAAAGTGAGAAACTGAATTTATAGTTGAAATAGAAATATGCATAGCAGCATTAAATGTACAAAGTATTTGATTCAATTTTAATATCTGAATTTATAGCCTGTATATCTGATATGAAAAAGGTGCAAGAGCTAAAAGTTGTGTGTTTAGGTAGGTGCTTTATAAACAGTTCTGGATGGAGTTACCATGATCAGACTGTGGGTGTTCACACTGCGAACTGGACCTTGTTATGTCATGCTGTGCCAAAAACAGTATTCCAGATTTGCTCATATAGGCTGTGAAGTGTGTCTTCTAGCAGATTCCCTGTTGACTGAGGTTGGGCCAAATTGTGTAGTATTCATTGTGCAGTCTAATGGCTCAAAAAACAGAGCTTCTAAGGCACCCCATATTGCACCACTGGGGGTGAGATGAAGGCTGAAAATGCTGTGCAGTTGATGTGTAATGATGAAGTCAGTATTGAACATGTTTCTTTGTGTGTGTTTCTGTCCTGTGGTGTCCAGCTCCCCAGAGGAACTTTGAAATCGCTTTCAAGATGTTTGATCTCAATGGTGATGGAGAGGTGGACCTGGAGGAGTTTGAACAGGTGAGCAGCTCGTCTTGCATACAGCTTTCACATACAAACATACACTAAATCTACATATTAAAGGGGACACAAGGTTAAAACAGCAAGCCTACAGGTTTGGACTGTGTATCTATAGTAGCTCCTGATTGAATTACAGTAACCAATAACACACACTGACAGCCAATAAAATATAGGTCCCTGCAATGGATGTGCACTGCTGTGACATTTTCTCAGAGGGAAAAGATAAGTGCTGTGCTGCAGTCTGTGATATATTACTAACTCTGATGGGGTTTTTGATATACAGAAGTACACATAGTATTATTATGATAGAGGTTTTTAAAGTTACAGCTTATTATCTAAGAGAATAAACAAGGCTTTTTTTTAATTTAATGGCTTTGAAATGTAATGAAAAGAAAGTAAAATCCTCTGGATTTTAAATTAAGTTAATCTTACACAAACCTCTTTTTATTATTGTCACTTTTCTGATTGTTAAATCATTTTTATTTCTGTGAGACTTTTAGAGATTTATTTACTCCATAAAGTAGTCAAAACTACTTCTAAAAAATGTGTACACTCTCATCCTACATCCTTAGGTCCAGAGCATCATTCGTTCCCAGACCAGCATGGGCATGCGACACCGTGACCGCTCCACCACAGGAAACACCCTGAAGACAGCTGGCTGCAGCTCTGCTCTCACTACCTACTTCTTTGGAGAAGACCTGAAGGGAAAACTCACCATCGGCAGCTTCCTGGAGTTTCAGAGGAAACTGCAGCATGATGTGCTCAAATTAGAGGTAATGAAAGACGAAAATGAATGACTGGAGAAAGAGTATTATACTGAGAATATTCATCTGCTGGTTTACCGCACTATCGTGTACAGTTACAATGAATTAATTTGAAAGTTATGGCTTTGCTGTAATCTTAAATCTTATCTCCTCTGCACCTGCTCACAGATTATATTAACAGCCTTCTAAATCAAATGAAGTAAATCTTACTGTACTGCTCCCAGAAGAAAGAAACAAATGAACCAAAAAAATGTCAAAAACCTAGGGGAGAAGAGAGGTGGAGTGACAGGTGACCGTGATACACTATGCAAAAGAAAGCAAGGCCCGAGGATGACAAATGTGCTGTGTGGATTGTCTGTCAGCGCTGGTCAGTGTCACATTCTCAAAGCTGTTACAGTGAGGTATAAAAGACATCCTCTGCCTCCTCAGTGACACCAGGCACCCTCCTCTGTCTCTGCAGTAACAGCAACTGATCGGTCTTGTTGAGCATATGGTTATTCTTTTAATTAGCGTGGGTAGTGCCTAACTGATACACTGAACCGTAATGGGCGCCGTCATCTGAAGCTCTAAGAATAGGACTCGAGTCGGAGCATCTGCCCAAAAGAAGCACTATCTGTCAGATTGTAATGATACCACAGTGTTCAGAGAGTGCAATCATATCACCACAAATAAGGTTTTAACACGGGTCATCTTATGCATTTGCCTGCTTCCTTTAATTGTTTAGGCTGCTGGTCACCCTGCACCATATTTTACCAGCTGTAGCCATTTTTCTGCAGGTGCTGAACTCTTTCCTTTGCTTGGTTTCTCGTCTTCTTCTGAGCTTTTTTGTAACTCTTACGATATCTGTAGTTAGTGAATTCCCTAGTAGAGCTGAAATTGCAATCTGAATTCAGAGCATAATATATAAATGTTCTAAATGCAGAAATGATCTAGCTATAAATCATGCATAACAACGCAAAGGTCATAATACTCAGACATTTCACCTCACAAAAGGTAGATCCTCCAGGGTGGGGAAGTAGTCAGGTCACCCCTAAAATCTTCACTTCAGGCTTATTCTGGCCTGGTCAGGAGCTGACTCCCACAAGTGCGACAAATTAACATTTTTAGAGGTCGGCACGTTCAGAGAGAAAGTAGGGAGGGAGCCGTGTGGCTGTCAAACAACCTCAGATATAAATCGACTGGATTGACCTGACACAGTCAAGGCCCACTGCTGTTAAGCCATGCTGCAGTGGAGCATTGTAAAAAAAATGCACATGTAGATTTAATGTCACCAACGCCAGCCCCACGCATGATTCAACTTGAGACCTGACACCAGTATTTACTGTTTCCCATTTCACCATGCCCTCCTCCTATGAATTTGTCTGTCCCTCTGCATAGCACTCAATCTTCATCTCTCTCTCCTCCCCCCTCCAGTTTGAGAGGAACGATCCCATGGACGGCAGAATCACCGAGAGACAGTTTGGAGGTATGCTGCTGGCCTATAGTGGCGTCCAGTCTCGTAAACTCAAGCAGATGCAGAAGGGCTTGAAGAAGATGTTTAAGGATGCACAGGTAGATAAATCTCATGCTTGCACAGAACTCTGGATAAGTAATTGGTGCTATATAGAGCTCGATGTGGTGTGAGTGTTTTAACTAATTGGCCTACATGCGAGGATGTGTGACAGACGGTGTGTGCCTGAGGGAGAAGGAGCTGGGACATTGTGAGTGTGTGAGAGAGACTGGATGAGATGTAATACATCACTGGGAGAGGACACTACACTCAGAGTCCGACGTTATCCACCTGACTGACACTCACTCCCTCCAACTCCTCTACCTTCTTCTTTCTCTGTTTGTGATGACCAAATACAAAGCAGCCAGTGCTTAGAAGAAGGGCACAAGTCAGGCCTCCATCTCTCTCTTTCTCTGTCAGTGTCTCCCCTGCCTCGCACTCTGTTTCAGGCTTTGCCCTCCTCCGCCTTTTCTCTTATATTAATCAACTACTACTTATTCAGCTTAGTTTATTTAAGACTGAGTATTGACACGCAAGGTTTCCAACAAAAAGACTTTCACCTTTCCCTCACCAAGCCATTCTTTCACCCAAACACAGCCACATTACTTTAAGCAATAAAACAGCTCCACTGGGACAGACCAAACAAGGGAAAAAGTGAAAATATTCGAGATGTAGAAGGCTTAAAGCCAACAAAAGAACATGCCTATCCCTTTACTGTTTCCAGGATGTAACATCAACTTTGGTTTCATGCCAGCTCTGCTTCACTGTAATGAACCCCATCAGTCAATTGACTAAAGTTACGCCCATGCATATTGTATCCCCAGAGGTGTGGCAGCAAAAATTGTCCCTTTTTTTCACCTTGTAGCTTTAAAGCACCACAGATGTCAGACTGAGCTATGATAAGATGGTTAAATGCAGTGATTAGCAGAGAAAAGAAAACAGAAAGCTGTGACACTGCCGTTCCTCCAAGGCATGAGAAAAAGATGAGGCTGGGTGCAGCCAGAGTGGTGTCTCCGTAAGGAATTAAACTGCAGTAAGCATCTCTCTCACTTTCTCTCTTTCCCTGTTTAACCTCTCTTCTTCCATCCCAGTGTCTGTCTCAGCACTAGGCATTACCTGTAATGTAAATGAGAAAAGTGTTATTTACTGCTGAAGACCAGCTGCTCACTCTTCTTTGCAAATGAGCTCATCAGCTGTGTGGCAGCTGTGTGACTGTGTGTCTCTTTATATCTATATATGTGCATGTGTGTCTAAGACCGTCTGTTCCCCTGTCCGTCCGTGGCTCTCTGTTCATCCATGTGTGTCAGCTGCTTCTGCCTACTTCCTCTTGTCATTTGTGTCACACTGCTGAGTGCCTCTAAAATGGCATTGTGCAGACGCAGCTCTTGTCATGACAATGTTTGGCTGATTGTTCACAGGATTGCAGTGCTCTAATGGCTCAGGTAAAGCTGCAGGAGTGATTTGTCTCTGATTTGTCACAGGGTTTCTCACCCAGACTAATTTTTTTTTTTTCATATTTTCCCCTCTTGTGCAGGGCATCACATTTGAGGAGGTGGAGAATTTCTTTACTTTCCTAAAGAACGTGAATGATGTGGACACAGCCCTGAGTTTCTACCACATGGCTGGAGCCTCCATAGATAAAGGTACACACACATTTGCCTTTTTCCTCTGACATTCTCTCTTTCCTTCTAATTACTCCCTTAGATTCAACTGTTGTCACTTTTATCCTCTGTCTCTCAGAGCTGTTAACACTGCAGCCAGACCAGTTGGGTCCGCTTCCCACATCTCTTTTTGCCTGGCTTTGCTCCCAGTTGTAACTCGGCCATTTGTCATCTGTTTGTCCATCCATCCATTTGTCTACAGCTTTTTTCCTCCAGGCCAGCAGGAGAGCACACTCTTAAATCCAAAGACCATGCACATACACACATGACAGATCACTTTCTACGTGACAGTACAGGCTACCGATGCTCACTGAAACATGCTGAAATCATCACCAGAGGAGGGAGGGGAGGTTGAGCTGGTGACTGGAGGGTGGTGGATAACAGTTTAATCAACATATCCAAGGAAAAGCAAGATGCTACAATTGTAATTCTTTACATTTCATTCCATGTTCACAGTAAGTGTAGTATATTACAGCAAACATGAGCAGCTGCTTTGGCAGAAATACGACAGACAAGCAACTGATGTATCTGCTTACAGTGCGGCTAGCCAAACTGGAATGGTTTTTAATGGTCACGTCAGTCAGTAATTGGCCTCTTTCCATCATGCAATGAGCAACTGAAATCAGATTTTGTCCATACAAAAGAAGGACACTGTAAAAAAGTTGGTTATTTTGCTGAGGAGTTGCACTTCTCGGCTTGTTCACAATAGAAGCCACCCCTTGTTTTTGCCAGTTAAACACTTTTAATATGAAGCAGCTGCAGCTGGATTTTCAGTTTGTGTTCTTTGCAGCTAATAGTGACAAATGCTCTATAAAGACATAATTACTGAATGAAATACATTGTATGGCTATTGTAGAGAAAATGCTGGCCATACATAGCATCATAAATGAGTTAGGTTTATGAAAATCTCAAGGATTATTACTTTAAATACCAGACAGAAAGTTGACTGTGAGTCACAATCTGTTTTCTCTCTCCTGAAGAATGTGCCTGTAATGATTATTCAAGAAGACCAATTACTAAGTGTCAAATCAGTCATTAAATTAGTCTTATTTCCTTTATCTTCCTCGGCACGTTCATTTTTACTGAATTAATTCATCTTTCAGATCCTAACAATGAAAGTCAATTTAATATGAGAGCAGCACAGACAGTGATGACCTGTAGCTTTTATAATGTGGCCATTGTTTGATGAGTCAGTGTTTCTTTCATTTATTGCAGTGATTCAGTCCTTTAATATGTCTCCATATGTTTTCTGTCAGCACATCCATTAGTTCTGATTCAGTGATGAAACAGCTGCTGCTTTAAGGCAGTGCAGGGTCTACCCTGAGGTGCTCATTTCCATCGTATGGTTTTGGCTGTATGTCTACATAGTAACAAGCTGTGTGTGTGTGTCAGTACATTTGTGTGAGTGTGTTGTGGAGGGATATTGAAAACATCAGGCTGTTGTGGGTTCGTGGATCTCCATCCTCCCGCTGTGTGTGCACTGAAACTTCTGAAAGACCTCCTTTACTCTCCTAAAGGCTAAAGGAGATCTTGTATTTCTCTCTTCTCTTTTACATCTTTGATTCATCTCTGTCATCTCACACCCAAATCCAATGATTACCTCCACCATTTTAGTACAGTATCTCATTTGTGGGTGTGTTATCTGGAACAGCATATTGTCTCTCTTAAAGGTAGAAAAGAAGCCCACTAATGAGATTCCTGCTGGAGTGATTCAGCTCTTTATCATTTTTTCTTTTTGGTGTCACCATTTGCAGGAAGATTTTGTCAGGCACTATTCTTTTCATACTAACCCTCTCTTTCTCTTTACCCTCCCTCCTCCCACTTGTGTGCCTTTGAAGCCTGATAATCAATAATTCTGATTGAGAATACAGAGTTTTCATCTTTTTTATCATCTATTTGTTTTTCTGAAAGGATCCTGAGGCATTTTTTCCACCCCCAGTCTGTGTCTTCATTTCCCTTTCTTACTCCGTACACCTCCATCCTGACCCACCCTCCATCTTTTTTTATTCCTCTCAGCCAGTCTCATTCTCTGCTGGATTTCCTAATGCTGTCTACTCCTCCTGCTCTCACCCCCTTCGTGCTCCTTTTCATGTCTATCACATAGTCGTCTCAGTGAATGGGAGTCCTGCCTGCTATCGATCCGAAGCAGTTTGCACTCACGCACGATGTCCTCCACATGGGCCATTTATGAGCTGGCTCTTAAGAGTCTGTGCCCACTCGCACCTCTATTTCTCTCTTTCACAAATGTTGAACCTCTCTATCTGTGGTTCCGTCCTTCTCTGTCTCCTAGTTACCATGAAGCAGGTGGCCCGCACCGTGGCCAAGGTGGAGCTGTCGGATCATGTGTGCGATGTGGTGTTCGCTCTGTTTGACTGTGATGGTAAGTAGCTGACAGGTTCATCCCATCTCTAAATATTTATGGAAAGCAAATAACGCCTCCGCTGACAGATGGAAATCTTCAATAAATGGGAGTCCTCTCCTCCTCTGACTTCCTCTTCCTCTATTATTTCATCATCTCCCTCCCCTTGTCCATCACCCCTCTCTCCCCCTTCCTCCCTGTCTGTCTTCTTCAGGGAATGGAGAGCTTAGTAATAAGGAGTTCATAGCCATCATGAAGCAGCGACTGATGCGTGGGCTGGAGAAACCCAAGGACATGGGCTTCACCCGGCTGGTGCGTGCCATGTGGAAGTGTGCCCAGGATACCGCCTGGGACTTTGCCACACCAAAGACATAATAGAGACAGGAGGCAACATGTGAGTGTGAGAGAGAGAGAAAGAGAGAGGCAATGCGCGAATAAAGCAACAACACATCAAAGCATTAAAGGCTTTCTCCTTCAACAGGTCTTGAGAATTTAAATAGACAATTAATGCAATGAACTCATTAGGACTACAGCTCTGAGGGGCATCATCAATCATTAACACACACCGCTGTAGATCAAGCTATCAATACAGTGACTGAAGCATGCTGACACAGCACAGTGTGTCTTGAAAGGCTTCTCTGGTGTGCCTGTCTAAGGCATTGTGGGTATTTGTATATTTGAAACATACAACCAAAATTTGTATGTGTATTTTGCCATATTCTACAGAGGAAAGTCGTGTCAGAGGGTAACTGTATGACGCTAAAAACAGCACTTTTATATCTGTATTTAAGCTGTTGCAAAAGGTAAGACAAGAAGTGAAATCAATCTTATTTGACCTTCAGCTGTATAAATGCCGCAGTATGTCTGTTCTATACTGAAAACAGACTCTTAGTTATTCCTTTGCTGGGACAGAGCAGAACTCTAATTTTGTTAGCACAGCATTTCATTCAGTCTGCTAGCTGCAGTTCACTCCTGTCATTTTGTCCCATAGATCAACAATGCTTGTCTTGCTCTACAATGTATTGTTCAAAGTGTGTATCCTTCTAATTGTTGCTCACTGAAACACTTTATATAAGATGGATGGCAAAAGAAACGCTCTATTAAAGATGTTTTAATAATGTAAAACTGATTAAGCTTTATTTCCAAACAGCTGTTCTGCTTGACTTGTAAGTTGGATTGTTGTCCTGCCATGTTCTCATTTTCACTCTGACTCGGAGAAAAGCACAGCGGAGGATTAGTGAGACTAATCTATGGGGCACCAAGGAAGTCATTTGTCATGTGTAATGAAATTGAGTGTAACATTTTTAGTCAGAAAATGCATGGCTGATTGTATGCAGTGGTTCTGAATGCGTGCCAGCAGAAAAATATGGTAATGTGTGTGTCTGTGTGTGCAAGAGAAGTCAGCAGTTTTGTCTAATTGAAATGGACAGGATGGGCAGTCCTCGGCCTCTGCTGCCCATTAAAAGATTGTCCTGCAGCCCTTTCGCAGGCACACACTCTGCTGCATTGGCCCAGAACAACCTGGCTCGCTCTCTTGCTCACACTGCAGCTGACAGACGGAAGTGGTACTTGGGTGCGATTGCTAGTTTAGGAGATTAGGTTGAAGGGCCTCTCATCAGTATTCTTAACCCATGTTCTTTCCAGAGCTTAAGTCTGGCATTACACTTCACATGGAACATAAAATGATTTTTAACAGAAAATCCTTCCTCACTGTTGCATCAACTTTACAACAAAACATTAATTTGTTGTCCAGTGAAAACCATGTGTCTCCAAAGTGTCAACTTTTAATGAGCTAAGGAAAACTGCTTGATTTCAGCTTTGTGAAAGTGTGTTCCTTTGCTAATCCAGTGGGTTTTAAATGGTTTATGTAGCTTAAAAAATGGGAGAACTTTCTCAACCCATTATTATTCATAAAATTCTAAATCATCTAATTTGGAGATACATAGTTTTCTTTGGATAGCAACAGTAACTCATTCTCATTACACAAAACTTTTATCTGCAGCACAGCTTTACCCAACAGCAGTTCGTCCACTATAACCAGAGCAGGAAATTATTTTCATGGACCATTAATATGTTGATTGTCAATTAACTGATAAATTAACAAGTCTATGCAATGTCAGAACATTTTGTAAAATACCCATTATGCCCTGCTGCTAGATGTGGAGCAACACCCAAAGAAATTAATTTTTATAAATGTAATATTAAAAGCAGAAAACAGCAACCAGTGTGCACACCTGTGGAGATGGAGACTGTGTAGAGTATTTGCCTGATAAACGACTGTTATAACTTATCAGTTATCAAAACCTAATTAAATACAAAGTCATTTCTCATTGTCATTGAATTAACTTTTTTTAGCACTACTAACAAAGCAAAACACCTATTTATTCTGTGGCCCATAGAGACTTCGTAGACCACAACATGTAGCCGAGCAGCATGGCCTCCAAATGCATCGAGTCTCTGCACCGTAAACTTGCCCAGTAACAGCTCTCCAGTAGCTGTGCAGCACACTCTCCTGCTCAGCAGCTCAGCCATGTAAACCCCAAGCAAGCAACGCTCTGTCAGATTTCCCCGCTTGTTGAGCACTGGGGCCACGCTCAGTGGTTCACTGTTATCAGACTTGGGAGGGAGGTTATATTTGGAGTGACTGCAGACCTCCCTCCTAAGTAAACAACTCTTTATGTGTAGGCACAGAAATGTACACAGTATCTCAGTGTATATACACATGAGCTGTATGGACAGTGCATGTACTGTTCATCAGGTGTACATAAGAATTAAGCTTTTACCTCACACTGAATGCAGTGAGTCTATGCTTCATTAAGGCAAATGTTGTGGCATCTGTCATGTATTATACGTTAATACAAAATATTAACTGTTTTCATATGCATGTTAGCAGTAGCAATAATAGAGCTCACTCAGGCCTGTTTAAAGGGAGTTTCTGGAGTCTTAAGAAAAGTTATTTATTTTCTGATACAATCCACCAACCTAGTGTTACTGTCACTGACAAGAACTACTAGCTTTTACTGCCAACATGCAAAGACAACCACTTATCTTTGTTTTGTAAGAGCAGGGAGTGACAGGAGCTGCTAAAACCATTTCAAACTACCACTGCTGTGCTGTAAAATGTTCTGCGACACTCATGATTCAGAATCCCTGAGGCAAACCTGGTTGGACTGGCAGGTTTTAGTGAGAACCAGTTGAGCATCATTGATGTACCAGTAATGTGTTTACAGATTAATGAGGCCAAATGAGAATGTAAAGATGACACTGAACAGGGGATTAGACCAAGAATTCAGATGTTTGGAATAAAAGGGGCATTCCCATTTTCCACAAAAATGTCACTTTACTTTTCATGGTGAGTACTACACTGTCAACCAAAGTAGCTGTTTAATATATTATGTGATGTCAGTGATGTAATCTGGGTTATCTCTGTTTTGGCTTAGATATTGGGAGTGTAGGGTCCATTCATTGTCAGGGTATCTGTATTTTGATGTTTTGATGTTTGATGTTTTCTATTGTTACTTTCCACCTGTAATTCTGACAGCTCTCTTCTACTTTGTTTATAGTGAACAAGTCAAATATCACATGTACCATGTCATGCAGGAAACAAAAGCAGGAATGGGCAGACTGCAAGGCCTGGACACAGCAGCCACCCTCAAAATCTGTCCCATGGCATCAAGTAAAAAGGAGACAGCTCATGTACTAAACTGTCTCACATTTACTACTGAAGGTAAGTACTGCAGTGTAGAAATGTGTGACTGCCATCTAGTGGCTTTGGTGACACCTTCAAGTTCATTTTCTGACTCAGTGGCCACAAATAAGTGTCAGTGTCCAATCTGAGGGAAGGAAAAGGATAAAAAAAATAGATAAAATCATGATTCCCATCACACAAACATTTAATCTGTTAAGTCTGTTTATTTACAGCTACAAGAACTGGTAATAAAAAATGACAAATTCAAACAGTAAATTCAAATAATAGAAACGATCATGGCTCTCTGTTATGTCTGTGAACAATTCATTCAATACCACTGATTAACAGAATAGGGAGGGGCTTACAGGGGCATCCTAACATCAGAAGAAACAATGGTTTCAAAGCAAAATGGCTTGAGGTTGAAATGGAATAAAACTTAATAAATATACTGTATAAAACTCAGTTCTACTCGCTAAATGTTTTTATGTAATGTTAAGAGAAAAAGCCCAAGCACACACCCTCTCTACATTTAAATGTGGCTACATAAAAATTGACAAACCAAACAAACTTCAAGAATCCATGTGATCCATTAAAAATCAATATCAGCCTTTTTAAACATATAATAAAGAAATTTATAGGATGGCTGGCTGTCATTCAGACAGACGAAAAAAAAATTAATGTCACCGAAAAAATGACAAATCATTTGTCATTTGAGAATAAAGAACAGGTTAACAAACTCAAAACAAGAAAAAAAGGAAAGGGCCCAACACACACATTGGCTTTTAACCATTATCAGGCGGCCTGCAGCCACCTAGTGGCTATAAGTGTAATAATGTCACATGGATGTCAACCAGTACAAGTGTGAGGTCACAGCTGGGTACATCTCTCCTGCTGCCACACAGATCAAACAAAAGGTCTCCATTACAAACTAAGGGCAGCTAACTAAATGCAAGTGCCAGCTCAGCTCTACGGGTCACATTCTTCTGTCAATCTGCTGCTGCAGGGTGGTGACGACAGAGAGACTTGATACAAGGGGGGAAAGCAGACAGTTGAGAAGTCCTGATCACACAGGTACAGTACAGTTCAGGTGGGAGGGACCACGGGGAGAAGGTGCTCAGTCACTGTCAAACTTAATGGAGTTGACTGTGGTGGAGATGGCTCCGCCACGGTAGCTTCCCCTCTTCTTCTTGGTCTTTTCGTGGCGGAATGACTTGCCTTTCGTGAACTTGAGTATCTCATTGGCTTTCTGCCCCCAATCCCCTGTGGCTCCATGCTGGAATTAAAAAGACAAATGAACATGACAGTAAATAACGTGGTCATCTTAGCAATCTTGATATGCAGCACTGCTGCGAGAATCCCTACTGAACTCACCTTTGCATCAAAAGAGTTGTCCATAAGACGGGGATCCACTTCTACTTCATCCTCCCTTATTCTACGGAAAGGGACGTTGGAAGACTGAAAGACACAAGATATTTCCATCAAATTTCATCTCATCAGGAAGGTGCAGGTGTAGGGGTTTTGACTTATTAAGTTTTAGAAAACCTAACATTCGCTGGCAAATCAGGCTTAAGACCAAGTTCTAGTCTCTAGCAGGTCTTACCTTCTTATTTGCTTTAGGGAAAGTCTGAGGTGTTGTTGTTGCTTTCTTGTTTTTTGGTGTCGTGACTTCTGTCTCTTCCTCTTCACTCTCTGATGATTCTTTGTCTCTTTTTCTCTTTCCATTGGTACCTGCATGAAGAGAACAATTATGTACCAGTAAACACTACGAGAGTTCCATAAACCTAAGATGCATGAAATGAAACACTTATAGGCCAATAAAGGTGGGGTGAAAAGTGAACTTAGTGATAATAGTTGTTTGAGTGTGCCATTTACTCATAAATACATTTAATTTCCCTGTTAAATGGACACATGATGTTCAGTATTTGCTTGAGACGTACCGTTAGTTGCAGGGGTGCTGGGTGCTGTGGCTGCTTTGCGCGGTGCTTCCTCCTCATCTGATGAACTGTCTGAGGAGCTGCTGCTGCTCTCTCTTTAGGTTTAGCTGCAGGAGTTGTCTTTGCTGCTGCAGCAGGTGTACCAGGTTTTTGTACTTTTACTGGTACTTTTGTACTTTTACTGGCCTCTTCCTCCTCCTCAGAGCTACTGTCACTGGATGAGGACTCCTCTGGTTTTGCTGGGGCCTTGGCTGCTGCACTGGCTGTCTTGGGTGTTGCTGCTTTGCCATTGGTAACAGCAGGGATGGACTTGGTCTCGGTTTCAGAATCAGAGCTATCTGGAGGAGTCAGAGCTGCTCTCCTCAGCCTTCTTTGTTGGAGCAGCAGCAGCCTTTGTGGCTGCTGGCTTGGGTGCCGGTGCTGCCTTCTTGGGTTCCTCCTCCTCGTCACTGGAACTTTCATCACTGGAGTCAGAAGAATCCTTAGCAGCGGCGGCAGGTTTCTTGGCAGCAGCTGCTACTGCTGGAGCTTGTTTCTTGACTGCAGGTTTGGTGGCCTTGTTGTCTGAGTCTGAGCTGTCACTGTCTGAGTCTGAGCTGCTCTCTGCTGCTGCAGCAGGCTTTGCTGCAGGAGTAGCTGGCTTTGAGGCTGGAGTAGCTGGTTTAGCTGCTGCAGATTTAGCCTTGACTGGTTCTTCATCTTCAGAAGAGGAGTCAGAGTCTGAGCTGCTCTCTGCTGCAGCAGCAGGTTTAGCTGCAGGAGTAGCAGCCTTTGAAGCTGGAGTTGCAGGTTTAGTTCCTGTGGGCTTGGCCTTAGCTGGTTCCTCCTCCTCATCAGAGGAATCAGAGTCAGAGCTGCTCTCAGCTGCTGCAGGAGGCTTTGCAACAGGGGTAGCAGCCTTTGAAGCAGGGGTGGATGGTTTGGCTGCTGGCTTAGATTTCACTGGTTCCTCATCCTCGGAGGAGTCCTCTGAATCAGAGCTGCTCTCTGCTTTCTTGGCTGGGGCTTTGGAAGCAGTAGGTTTTGCTGGAGCTGCAGTTTTGGTGGCAGGTTTTGCTGGAGCCTCATCTTCAGAGCTGCTGTCTGAATCTGAGATGAAAAAAAAAAAAAAGCATTTTGAACATTTTTCAAACAAACATGACTATATAGCAAGGGAAGAATGGAAATAGAAAGTATATTTAAATCATAACTGACAGTTCTTGGGTTGTAGGTGATCTGGATTCTAGCCTAAAGAGATTTACAAAGTGAGAGCAAACTTAAGGAATTGCAGGAAATGTATCAGTCTCGCAGACATGGCTAACTCACATGCTTTTTTTGGCATCTCTTACCTGAGCTTGAGGACTCATCTTTTTTAGCTGGGGGAGTCTTGGCGGGTGCAGGTTTAGCCGGGGGCTTCTTTGCTGCTGTCTCCTCCTCTGAACTGGAATCCTCCTCTGAGGAGTCTTCTTTAGCTGGTGTGGCTTTAGCTGCAACAGGTTTAGCTGGGCCAGCCTTAGCAGGGGTCACCTTCGCTGGAGGTTTCTTCACCTCCTCTTCATCCTCTGAACTTGATGAATCAGAGTCTGAGTCTTCCTTTTTAGCGGGTGCAGCCTTGGCCGGGACAGGTTTGGCTGGGGCCGCTTTAGCTGGAGTGACTTTGGCTGCAGGGTTTCTTTGCCTCCTCTTCATCTGAGCTTGAATCTGGAAAGGCCACAACCATAAAGAAGAATGCTTATCACTCCATCAGCATCGGGCTACACTGAGTACAAAATTACTAACTCAAATCTCAGTTGTTACCTGAACTCTCAGAGCTGGATTCCTGCTTCTTTGCAGCAGGCTTGGCCACACCAGGTTTGGCAGCAGCTGTCTTTACCGGTGCAGGTTTCGCTGTGAGGATTGCAGTGCTGTTAGACACAACATTTAAACACTGGCACTTCAAGTTGAGAAAAGTGGACACCTCTTACCAGCTGCTTTCTTCTCTTCTTCCTCGTCACTGCTGTCATCACTGCTGTCTGAGGAGTCGCTGTCCTTGGCCTTGCTGGCTGCCGGTGCAGCTGGGGCTTTCTGGATTGAAGCAGGTGGTGGGACTGCACTGTACGCTCCTAACAAGACAGAGGAAGCAGATCAGCATCATGATGTATAACACAGGGACTCTGTACAATCATACAACATCTGAATCACTTTGATATCATTCCAGGTCGGATGAGGTGATTTCAAGTCTGGCCTCCAAGAAGGCACTAGCAAAACAGACAAATGAAAAAAAAAAGAAAAAAAAGAAAGCCACCTGAAGCAGTTTCTGGGTGGGGAAAAGATAACAGAACAGACTTTCTCCTACAAAATAAACACGGTCAGGTAACTGAGCATGCAAAAGTTAAAAAAAAAAAAACCCACACCACACCTGCTTTTGGTTTTTTGCTGGGAGGAGCCTCATCTTCAGATGAAGAATCTTCACTACTTGATTCAGCTGCAGCTGCAGCAGCAGCCTTTACTGGGGTGGGTTTGACTGGAGCCTATCAGGACACAGGAAGTTAGCAGTCTGATGTATACATTTAGTCAATAATCAACATTATTCTAAACTCAGGAATAAAGACAATCAAACCCATGTAATAATATTTAGATGTGGCCAGATTATTTAGCATACCTTAGCTGGTTCTTCATCTTCAGAATCTGAGGAACTGTCTTCACTACTGCTACTCTGCTGCTTTTTCTGAACTGCTCCTTTGGCAGGAACAGCTGGTTTGGATGGTGTGACTGCACCTGCCTTGGGTTCTATAGGATAAATTAGACAGAACATACATTTTCATCATCAGCTTAAATTTAGCTCACAATGAAAGACTGTTGCATTACTCAATATTAATGACATCTGGCAATACACTCACTTGGTGCAGGGGCTTTAGCGGGCTGCTCATCCTCAGAGTCAGATTCTTCACTGCTGGAGCTGCTGTCTTTCTTCCTTGTGCTGCCTGCAGCAGCGGGAGCAGAAGCAACTGGCTTCACAGGAGCCTACAAGCAAAAAACAACATTTAAGTAAGAGCGTAGACCTTGATAGCTTAAACCTTGCACCGATGGCTAGATGTGGGATGCATTTAAACAGGATGTTTCCTCCTACCTTTGTGGGAGCCTTTGCAGGAGCCTTCTCCTCCTCCTCAGAGTCACTGGAGTCTTCACTGCTGCTGGATGCAGCTTTAGTAGCTGCAGCTGCTGCTGCTTTAGCAGGCACCACCTTGGCTGCTAAAGTAGAGAAATTGAATCTGATAATGCTGTAGAAGGTTTCTGAATGGCACATTACCGACAGAATTCAAACAGTCTTAGTGTCAAATGCATTACTATTACCTGCAGGGGCCTTAGTTGGTTTTGCAACAGCTTCTTCATCCTCACTGCTTGACTCTTCGCTGCTGGAGCTCTCTGTAGTGGTTTTTGATTTCTTGGCCGATGGACCGTTGGTAATGTCTGCCTCATTAGGTGCTTTTCGTTTCTTGGCCTCAGGAGACCTAGGAAGACCCAAAGTGAAGTGATATTAAAGCAAGAGTCCATCCTAAAGCATACTTCATGTGCCATTTGTAAAATGACAAATAGTTTATATTTTAGTTTTAAATATGACCGATTCCAGCCTTAAGATAAACAGACAACCAAGAGAGTACTGATGATAATTAAAGATAAATCCTTGAGATTTGCAACTACTGTCTATCAGCCAGGTATTAGGTTAGCTACTAAGTGTATTTAATTGGATATGGGTCCATTTCCAATTATAGCAAACTCAAGTGTTTATGGACCAAGTAAATATCATTTGATTACGTCAGCAGTTCAATCACTGCTAAGATATATTTTGCTTTACGGGGTTTAGACAGTAGACCAATATGTCTAAATCTAAGCAGTGACAGCACTTGACAGAAATAAGACACGAACCACACAGCTGGTTTGGCCATATTATCCAGGTAATAAAGGTATTAACGAAAAAAACTTGACGATTGAAACAGTAGGGGAAAAGACAATAAACAACTTACTTCACCCAGAAGTTGTAGATGTTGACGAGGCTCTCCTCCTTTTCATCTAGTGGAGTCTGTAGAGAAAACAGATGAATCACTAAATTAGCCAGTCACCTCAAGTTTGTAAACTCTGTAGAGTTTACTACTCAGTTTTAATTCGCTATAAAGCAGAGCACTGTATGATTCCCCTTCGCGATCTATTGAAAGAAAGCGTTAATTAGTTCAGAATAAACAATTGACACACAACTTGCGCGTGAGCCGCTACACGTGCTAACTTCTCTCTATACGTAGCTATAGGTTCAACTCCTCGCGTGGTCTGTGTGGACAACTTCACCACAAGGCGCCTGGAGAGAAGACAGCGTTCAAACGGCTGTCAGCCACATAACAACAAGAGCCGCTTACCACTTTCGTCTGTTTCAGAAACTGCTCCGCCGCCTTAGTGAACTTGTTCTCCAGCAGAAATGAATAAACGCATTTGAAAAGATCACTCGGCACCGACTTCTGCGCCGCCATCTTCACCACGCTCCTTCTGGAAAGGAAGGAGGAGTCCGGAATCCGGCGCATAATGATGTCGTCAACACACTCTTTGGATATTAGATGGTTAACTCGATTCGAAAATATCTGACGCACTTTTGAAGAAAAATCATGGGTTAATTTTACCCGCAGTTTATTGCCGAGAAATTGTATAAAAATCAGAAAATTTCAAACTAATATCTCTATAAAATAAGAAATAGGCATATATAAACGTTAGGGCTCTACATTAAAAAAAAATCGGCCCGGTGGTATCATGAAATTGAGGTAGAGTGAGACCTCTTTCGCTAGCTCATTTTCATTTAATACTTACAAAATATTTTTTCAAAAGAAACGGCGTTAGTTTATTAAATCAGTATAGGATTACAATAGTTACATTTGACAGGTTAATAGTTTAACAGCATGTTTTCATACACTATTTTTTGTATATTTTGTTAGCCATTTTGTTGTCAATACAGGCGCATGCTTTACACGTCATCACCAGAAGACCTTTCCTGTCCCTCGTGTCATAATATGGTCGTCTTTGAGGTGAGGAGTGTGGCAATGATATCGACCTAGAAGAAGCTGAATTAGAAGTTTGTGATTCGAGGACCCTCTCGGTGAAGCCATGCCTCGGTACGAACTGGCCCTGATCTTGAAGGCAATGCAGCGGCCGGAAACGGCGGCTACTCTCCGGCGGACGGTGGAGACTCTGATGGAGCGGGGCGCGGTGGTCAGGCACCTAGAGAACTTGGGAGAGAGAGTGCTGCCCTACAAGATAACCAAACACAACGAGAGGCACAGCCGTGGGGCTTACTTTCTGGTTGATTTTTACGCAGCCCCTGACATCCTCCCGGGCTTACTGAATCACCTGCACCGTGATGTAGACGTGGTGAGGCCCACTGTGCTGAAGAAGGACGACCCGGTTCCCAGTAGCAACTGCTGTGGCCCCCAACAGTGACTGAATGTAAGGAATGGCAAAATGTGGTTAAAGTGCAACCAGTCGAAAACCATGCATCTGTTGGATGAAACCCACAGCTTGTGTATGAGCAGGAATAATGGCTTCATACACATATGTGCATGGATACCTGAAATATTCTGTAATATAAAGCTCAAAAGATGAAACAAGTCATTGCATCTTTGTAGCTGTGGCATCTAAGTTTAGATGTTGCATGCATTAATTGAATAAAAAAGTTAATGGAGTAATGGGAGTAAATGAATTTTCTGTCAGTGTGCTAACCAGCTCATGGATAATCATCAGTAGTAAATTGGGTTAACAAGAAGCAAATTATGGCAAGGACCTTGTCTATATTTAAGTTTTATCCTTGGCAGTTTTACGGATCCAGAGCTGTCCCTCAAATAAAGGACAGCTCTAAGACTTATTACTATATTTGTGGATTTGATCCAGTTGACATCAATGAAACTCTTGATTAAAACACTAACAATAACAAACAAACAATAAGAGTGATGTCCAGAACTGCAATTCCCAGGTCTGTAAAATGACAAGTGAAATACTAAGATTAAGTTTTGAAAAGTCATACTAAAACTACTACAAAAATGTGTTCCAGTATCATGCATAATAGTGTAAGATGTAAAGGTGGTGACCTCCTTGAGGTCAAGAAAGATGAATAGTTGTCTATAGAGCTTACATATCAAAAATGTTGACTATTACATCCTAAGTGCACCAGCAATGCTAGAAGTATTTCTCCATGATCAGTGCCAGTCTGTCTGAATATGTGGTAAATGAAGAAGAAGAAGCAGATATGCAATATGTTGACATGGCAGATATTATTGTCTTATTTGGTTTATCATAGATACATTGGTATAAGCTAACAAAAAGCTGATGCCATTACACAGTTTGTCCACCAGAGAGTACTGACAAATTTATTTTTCATTTGTTAAATTTTATGCTCAGTAAACAACTTTGTCACAATTCTTAAACAAACAACTTGAGTGGATCTTTATCAAAATGTTAGTGCTAAGTGTTTATGATAAACAAAAACAACTAACAAACCAGTTTGAGATTTGAATGACTTTCAAATATTGATATTAGTATCTTCCTCTAAACTCTCTAAAATGTGGTTAGTGAGTTCAGTTACTGTTCATACAGTCAGTGTCCTTTTCCTTCTCTTTATGGAGCTCATGTCGTGCTGACTGTGCTGTAAGTTAACCCCATGTAATGGTTGTTCCTTTTGTTTTACAGGTTTTCACAACTCATGTCCAGATGATGTACAGCGTGATGCTTCTGTCTTTGACCTTTCCATAGTTGTTGGCCTGCATTTGGATGTTATGTCATAATAAAGTACTTTTTTCTATCTTTAGACATTGTGCTTCACATAATGTTTAGTGGTGGTGATTTCAGTTCTCAATTTCATTCTTAGAGGTGGTTCATGTAGGTATAAAAATGTTCACTGGTACAATAATTTGAATTATCTTAGTAACTGAATAACACATTTTGAATTTTAATCACTATTGGATACTTAATGTTGAACTTTAAATACCACTTAATTTATTGCACTGAAATATTTTGACTTTGAAAACTATTTTTCCAGTCTCAGGTTGTGAAATTTGAAAAAACATGATTTCAAGTCTCTGTTTATTTAAAAAGTCTAAAATTCAGATAGAAAATTCACATGCCTAAAGTTACTGTAAAAATCTATCCAGCCTTGACCACTATCATCTGAGAGGGTCCCATAAGACACGGCTATTAGGCTACCAAGCTTGGGTGAGTTTTCCTTACCTGATCAAATTACACAGCCCTGCCTGACTATAAGAGATAAAAGTTACTAATGTTTTTCAGGGACTTTCTCAGGCTGATTGAATTTAATCAGTTGTTAGTCATGTTGTATAAGTCTACCTGTGCTTGTCCATGCTTTATTCAAACATACAGTAAACACCACACAATACATTTCTGGACTTCTGATAAATTAAACGATTTTCATGAAAATTGTATTATTTAGCATATAGTCTTTCAGATGGCTTTTTATTTAGATACTGATGAGAAGCTATTCAGCCACCACTGGAACTACTGCTGTGCAAAGTAAAAATCTAGTGTGCAATGTAGAAACATAAATATGTACAATAATTAACCGACAGGTCCAAACATCACCAACCGTTGCGCAACTGTTAAAATCTGATTTGTCTCAGTCTTGGTAATTACATACGGATGTGTTTGGATTTTTTTTTAATGGCTTTCGCATAAGTTTTTAAAGACTCTTGATGTTCGATACTAAATGATCTCACCAGACACACCAAATCCGAAGGCGAGTCACATGTCTTGTTGAGTAGTAGGTCACCTGACAGTGAGACATCATAAAGGCATCAACAAGCTCTATCGTCTGCATTGCAGTGCTCTCTACCCTCCGGTCTGCTTCAACCATCAGAGAAACAGGAACAGAGAGGCGAGCCGGAAAACAGCGCAGTCATGCTGCTTTTAACTCTGCTTTTCGTGTCTTCAGGTAATGTCAGTACGCAAAGAAATAATGATTGGTGTGTTGTACATGGTGGTGATATTGTTGAGACAGTTGTCAGTTCACAGTTAAGGCTGCGTGGTTGTGTAACTAAATGCGTTTCAACATCAAAACGCGGAAACGTCTCAAGCAACGTTAGCTTTAATAAACAGAAGCAAATCGGCTAATGTTAACTCAAACAGCGAACACTGGCTGTGAATTATAAAAGCAAATCCGGTGTTAGTATTCATTGTTTTAATTTGCCATACCTGTCCTAAATCTGTAAAGAAGTCGTGTTACACAAATGTTGACCGTTTGTCTTTGAGGTTTGTTTGGCCCGCAGCCTCAGTTGGTAACGGCTCGGCTAACGTTAGCATGCCAGCTAGCGCTAGTTGGCTAGGTAAACATCACCCCTACATTAGCCTTAGGTTAGTATTTGTTTTTGTAGATATATAGGCACGTCATTATAAAATTACCTAGATACTTGAGCTGCTAGCTAACTTATATTTTGGCGTGGGTTAATGTTTTATCATTGAAACAGTCAGGGCTGACTCGCCCTACCTGCTCGGACCAGATAAAACACTGCATCTGGTCCTTTGTTGACCCTTGGTTTTTTTTTTTTTTTAACCAAAAGGTGTAGATAGATCCTCTCAACAAGCAACTTTCATTTCAGCTTTTCTGTAAAAAGGTAGAAACTGTAACAGTTTTATTTTCGTTTTTTTTGTTCCTCTGGATTACTTTCTGTTATACCTGTATTTGCCTTCCTGTGCACTTTCGTCAGTAATAGCCCTGGCCAGTTTATCTTTATGTTCAGACATATCTGGGTCAGTAAAAGCAACAGATGATATTGCTTCAGTGCTATACATAATCTGCAGAAACCTGGGCTATTAATACATTACATATTGTTGGCTTTGTCTTGTGGCATTTGGAATATGGATCTGAAATGAACATCAGTTGTTTACTTCTTATCAGAGCAGAAGCTGTGTTTTTGCAGCCCAGTGGCAATATTGGTTCCTATAAGTCATGATATTTGTGTATTTAGTGCTTATCTGCAATGTGACTTGTGGTTTAAAACATCAATTGTATATAATGCCTTCTTTGCACTTCCACATTCTTGCATGTTTGCTGCAGACATTCCTAATTGAAGATTTAGAGCTCAATTATGTTGTTCATATCCCCTCTATTAATCTTTTGCTTGGTTATGCCGGTTGCTCTGAAACAGTTTTACAGGTCACATGCTGTTGTTGAACAATGCAATCTGAATCCTGTTTAAAGCCTTTTGCACTTTGCTGTGTCATGTAATGTTGATTCACTCTCATTATGATGAGTTTTTCTTTTTCAGTCATGGGTCACAGAAAGTGAGTCAAAAATATTACATTAGCTGTCACAGCTTTTTTTTGCTGACTTCTCATAAAACGTATATTCTGTAAACCTGTGGCTTGTCTTTCTTCTGTCAACGATTTACATAAAACCAATGTAAATATACAGTATATATTTTCTGCTACTGTGTATTACCTTTTAAACACAAAATGGTTTACTGCAGTGCTAAAGCCACAGCCAGAGATGCCCTCATCAGTACAGTCTGTCTGCTTGAGAACAGCTTGTTATTTTGTTTGACTGCTCATGTGACTCATGTGGAGGGCGGGAGTGCCCTGCCTGCACTGTACTGGTATGAATGCTGAGCAGGAGGGGTTTCACAGTGGTTGGTGATTGAAGGTTTGTCTATACAGACTGACATGCAGTGCCAATTCTTGGCTGTTATCACCACTCGCTCACAATATCCGCATACTGATCTGTTTATTTTCTATTTACTCTGCTGTGTTTTAGACCTGTTCATCTGAAAACATTTTAGTCTTATTTTCCAAATGTAGTTTCTCTTACATGGACATGATCTGTACCTCCCTTTTTTTTCTTTTTTTTTTTAAGAAGGGTTAAGAAAGCAATGGATAAAACAGGAAACAGTGCAAAGTATTAGGTGCTTTCCCACATCACTTCTTTCACTTCAGTAAAATGCATTTTGCATTGGCCACAAATTACTCACTTCTGTGACCATGATTTACATGTAGATAATAAATCTCCCCCCTTGTGCCTTGTCTCTTCTTGGTCTGTTGCTTTCTTACTGACACGGTCAGTCTAGTTTGTGGTGGTTGGTGGTGGGAAATCATGCTGGATTTAGAGGCATATGCTAATGCAACTCAGCAACTTGAACTAATAGGATTTAGTTTGTTTTTCCTTGATAGTGATTATAAAACAGTTAGGCAGATTATTTTCCCACAATGCTAAGTGTTTGAAGGAGTTCTAGCTTCACAGAGCAAGCACACTGTTTTTTTTTTTTTTTTGTTTTTTTTTGTCAGCTTACTGAACAACAGAACTTAATTGCATTTGATTGGTTCAGGTAGGCTGGCAGATGGTAGAATTTGCCTGTAACTAGCATATGACTGACAGGTGCACTTCTTTATTGAAACATCAAAATAAATTATTCCCTAAATTTGAAAGACATGGCTGCTGTTCTTTAAAAAAAATCCCATTTGACCCCAGCTATGCAAAGTGCAAATTCAATATACTTGCACTCTCCAGTGCCAAATTCAAATAGTTCAGCTTTATCAGACTTGACAGCTCTGAGGTATTAGGTTCAGTTTAAATAACAAAATACAACAATGCTTGTTGACATCAGCAAAACATCTTAAACTCATTCTTGACAGAGGTTTTTTTTAAATCTCTTAATTAAATACAGCCAGGGGAAGCATAGTTGAAAATTATTTTGTTAAATCTTCGTCCTGTAAAGGTATGAGGAAGTATGTGAACTTTGAGTTTCCCCCCTACAGTTAATAGTTTCCTCATCCTCATCACCAGGCAGATTGTTGTGGCATAACATAGTGTCTGCTTTTAACAAAACAAGACTTTCACTTCACACAACAAAAGGCACTCTGATGACCTGTTTAATGGCTATTCTAGATGTATTGGGAGTGGGTAAAACCTCAAACCAATAGATGCAGTACCTCTTAAAGGAAGAAAAAGCCGAAATAAAATATCCAGAATATGTTTTCTCCAAAGGTATTAAATTTGTCTCCCTTTTTTTCCCCACTTTGCAGCTGTGGCAACCCCTCTTCTGGGCACAGAGCAGTGTGCTCGGGGCCCCACCTACTGGTGTCAGAATGTAAAGACGGCATCTTTGTGTGGAGCTGTGACTCACTGCCAGCAGAATGTGTGGAACAAACCCCAGATGGTGAGACTGCTTTCCCTCCTAATGGAAGTGACGTGTGCTATTTAAAAAATAATAAATTGAAAAATATTGTTCCCTTGTGGGTTCTTCTGTATTGACATGGATCACTATCAGCTCTTCTGCCTCAAGTTTCATGAATTTCTTATGTGTGTTCTGTAAACTTAGAAATTTAAGACAACTACATTTATTTTACTTCCAGAAATCAGTGCCATGTGACTTGTGTAAAGAGGTTTTGATTGTGGTGGAGCAGATACTGAAGGACAATGCCACTGAGGTAAGATTAAAAGGAAAAAAAACTCCCTGTGTGATAAGTGATATGTGACTACCTAGATTTAAACACTAATTAGGAAAACTGATATCTGGTTATTTCTGTGATAACAGAGTGAGGTTCTTGGGTACCTGGAGAAGGCCTGCCAGCTCATTCCTGATGAGAGTTTGACAGCAGAGTGCAAAGAGATGGTGGATGACTACTACCCAATCATCATGGGAATCATTAAAGGAGAACTGGTAGGCACCATCAGCCCGTCTATGCAATCCTCTTGTTTTTCTGTTTAAATACGGAGTCAGTGGTGAAAGGTTCAGGAATGCAATAATTAGCTGAACATTAGTTCAGGGCTACCACAAACTAGTCTCTTTAATTTTACCATTATTGGGTACCATAGTGGATGCTTTCAATTGAGCTGTAAACAAAGATCTTAATAAAGCTTATTTGGGTTTGGTTGTTTGTCAGTTTATCGTTAGCTTCATCTAAGACTCTTAAAATGATCCATCTGCCACTTGGTGTCAAAAAAAAGGGAAAAAAAAAAGGGAAAACAGAAGTGGCTGTGAGCAATGTGCAGTGAGCTGAATAAGGGCTTTTGATGGGGAAGTGAGTCCAAGTCTAAATGGGAACAGAGTAGTCATTGTGTAATACTAAACCTCATGACTGGGAGAGCATTTGATTTAAGTTTCTTTGTTTCAACTCTCACCTGCTACAGCAACTGTGGGAGCAAAAGAGACCCTTCCACAGATCCTACACAAACAAAACCCGATTTTTCTAGATATAAACCACAGGTTGCATTCTTGTATGTGTCATCCTGCCATAATGCTAGGAGTCACTTAAGTTACTTCTGCTGCTTATAGCTAACATGTATGCAAGGCTTTTAAAGAAAGCAATTCACTATAAAGTTACTATTAAAATGTGCCAGTTATTGAAGTAACTTTAAGTTGTTTTTTAGGAGGATCCCAGTGTGGTGTGTGGTGCCATCGGGCTGTGCAAGTCTCAGCAGGCAGCCCTGGCAAAGGCTCAGGCCCAGGAGCAGCTCGTGTCCAATGAAATCCCTCAGGTTGACCTTTCCCAGCAAGTTGCTCCCTTCCTCCTCAATGTTCCCGAGCTCCTCTATCCTCAAAGTCCCAAGCAGGAGGCTCCCAAACAGGAGAGTCCAAAGCAGGTACTTTTGCCCTCCTGTGCACCTACATGCACAACATAATCTTATCCTCCTGTTGTTGAGCATTGTCTTCATTTTGCCCTAAATCCTGTCTTCCCTATAGGAAAGTGATACAGTGTGCCAGGACTGCATCAAGTTCCTGACCGATGCTCAAGCTGAAGCCAAGGAAAACTCCTCATTTGTTGATGCTCTCATTGAGAATATTGAGAACCAGTGTGACCTGCTGGGGCCAGGCTTGTCTGCAATGGTAAGAATCCTACAAGTGGAGGAGTTTTGATTTAAAAACATATTTTTCTCTCCAAAAATGTTGTATAACAGTGTTTTTTCCTCATTGCAGTGCAAGCAGTATGTCAACGAATATGGCACCCTTGTTATTATGCAGCTTATGTCTATGGTGAGTCTTCTAACTTCTCCACTTCATGTGCTTCACTGATTTTTAAGATAAGTTTTTGTGTTTGCATACATAAACCACATAACATGAATGGCCATTCTATTCTAATATTCAATGATAAGCTTATTGAACTGGTCATCAAAACTAATGACTGTGGTAATTTGTACATTTTGGTGGTGCTAAGCCCATATCCAGCACCTACTGGCTTGCTGACAGAATTTATTCATATCTTTGAATCGCTTACTTTTTTTTTCATTTTCTCAATTTCTGTTGTCTTTTTTCGTCTGTGTTTCTTCTTTACTTTCCTTCTCTCCATTCATGTGGTTTTGCTCTGTTTTCTCCCGCTCTGGGTTTTGTGTGCTGCTCCACAGGAACAGGTAGGTCTCTCTGTGTTCAGCCTGTAGCCTCTTAACCCTTAGCTCTTGCTTCTTGTACTGTCCACTTCATTAGAGCTACTCACCTCACACTGTAGAGTTGCATGTTGAATGATGGTGTAATTACGAGTGAGACTACTTCACTTCACCTGAACACTCTGCTTGTTTGGTTAATGACTTGACACTTAAGTGCCTGTTGGAACACCACAGCAAAGGGCAATGTTAAGATCCTCTCCTGTTTCTTCACATCAGATGAGCATACAATGCTGTCATATTTAAAGTATGCTTGGATCTTGTGATGTGTGCTTGGATCTTAAGACTTACTGCATGAACAAGTCAACCCAGAGATGCACTGGTCTTTTAATAATCTTGGTGGCAGTTACCATCACAAAACACCATCTCTGTTGTACCATATATGGCTGAAGTTCAGAGCTGCAGAAGTAAACATTTTTGCCAGTATGTGTGTTTCACTGTTTTTGGTATTAAAGGTAAACTGCATTAGATGTCTTCTTTTTGGACAGGGGTGGTGGGTGGGGTGATATGGAGACTTTTGCAATATTGCATGAATGGTAATGCAGTGGAATGGTATGCACATTAGAAACAGGTGGTTTATGCTAACAGCATGCAATGTGGCAAGCTTTGTTGACCCCTAGTTGTGTATCCTAAAATAATTTCTTGTGCCCTCAGCAACCCAAGGATATCTGTGCCCACGCTGGCTTCTGTTCTGCTGCTATGAAGAAGTCCATTCCCATGCTGAAGCTGCAGGCTGCCAAGACTGTGCCAGCTGCCAAGACTGTGCCAGCTGCCAAGACTGTGCCAGCTGCCAAGACTGTACCTGCTCTCAAACTTGTCCCTGCCACAAAGATGGATTCTGCTAAGGTAAGTCATGGTGGGCGCTTGACTGCCTGCTTATCAGCATTTGATAGTGATGCAAGATAAAAATCAGTCTTGTAGTGCACTATTACACACCCACATGAGACATTTCCTCTTTGTGTTCCAGCCCATGGTGCGTGTCCGTGATTCCCCATCATGTGCCATCTGTGAGTTTGTGATGAAGCAGCTGGAGAGTATGTTGGAGGATCAGACAACCGAGGTGAGATATATGCAACTAGATGTATCCACTACAGCCCTACAAATCTGCTGCCAGTGCAGTTAGACATAGCTGTTGTGTCAAGCTGACCACGTCTTTGTCTCAGGAGGAGGTGATTCAAGCTGTGGAGAAGGTGTGCACACTTCTGCCTGACAGTCTGTCTGCCCAGTGTAAGGACCTTATTGAGACCTATGGCCAGGCCATCATTGAGCTGCTAGTGCAGCAGGCTGACCCCAAGACTGTCTGCACAGTGTTGGCTCTCTGTAAAGATGCCAGGCGTGCATACGTCCGTAAGTTCTCACTCTTTACAGCACACACTGAATGCAGATGTTAGCTTTGCTGACAGCAGAGAAGTTACAGAGATGTTGTGCAGGGGTGTGAGGTCTGATTCTGTTTTTATTTACTGCTATACAGCCAAAAGCACTTCTCCACATATGGATAATAACACCGATTTCTGCTCTAATTTTTTCCAGCTGTACTTGACCAGGCTCGTTTCAAGGCTGGTGGCTACTGTGAGGTGTGCAAGATGGCCGTCTCTTACATTGACCAGATCCTGGAGAAGAACGCCACAGAGGCACAGATTGAGGAGGCTGTGAGGAAAGTGTGCAGCTTCCTGCCTGACACTCTCCAGACTGAGGTGAGTAGTTGCATCTTCAAGCTTGTGTAATTTTTATCCATCCTCATGTGACAGCCTTGCATTAACCCCCTTGTGTCTGTGTCAACAGTGTGACCAGATGATTGAACAGTATGAGCCAGTGCTTGTACAGCTGCTGCTCCAGATGCTTGATCCAGATTTCGTGTGCATGGTAAATAGTAAAACTAGATTAACTCCTTCATTCTGTGATTTTATTATTCATTAAGTAAGATGAACACTTTATCTTCATTGTGCAGAAGTTCAAGTCACTTGGATCTAACAGGAAGCATAAACTCCTCAAAAATTTCCTGGATTAAAAGAGAAATTAAGTCATTCCTGATGTTGTTTTTTTTTTTTAAGCTGTGTATGTATGTGTTTGTGTGTATAACAGAAACTAGGAGCCTGTCCTGAAGCTGTCCGTAGGCTGCTGGGAACAGAGCAGTGCAGCTGGGGACCTGCATTCTGGTGCAAGAACATGGAGACGGCAACTCGGTGCAATGTGAGTAATCTACATCTTTTTCTTTTTTTTTTTTTTAAACTCTTTGCCACTAAGTTAATGATTCCACTTTAACTATATTGTGTAACTGTAACTTTATTTTTATTTTTTTTTATCATGTAAACTTTTTACATACAAGTTTGCTTTGATGGGCCTGTCCAACCAATTGTTTCTGTCTTTTAGGCTGTGGCTCACTGCAAACGCCATGTCTGGGTATAGAAGAGGAGGAAGAACAGCACAAACTGATCTGTAGGGAATTAAAGAAAAAATACTGTAGAGCCGCTTCCCACTTTTAATTTTTGTCCTGTTTTCCTTTTTTAATAGACTTAAATGACTGCAATTTATGTTTAAATTAACTTTGATATTTTGAAAGATGTCATGGTGGAAAGGGACTGGACATTTGTTGTTTTTTTTTTTTTTTTGGCAGGAGGGTGGGGAGCAAGGAAGGAGTGACTACATGTAGAGTGGCCTGTAGCTCAGCCTGTTGCTTTCCTGAGCAGAAGTCCCAAAGTGTTACCACTGGGCTTTGCAGATTTGCATAATTTCGGTTGTATTTCCCTATACTGCTTGCTGGGTGTGGTGTGTATGTGTTGTATAAGACACAAATTCAAGTCTCACGTGTTGATATTATGTTGATAGCATCAGATGGCTGCGGTCCTGATGGGTCTTCAGACACCCCTCCTTAACTGTATTCTATCCCTTCTACCTGGAGGAACTGATTTCAAAAAGGCAAGACAGCTCAGTGTGTTAAGAATGACTGGCATTACTTTTAGCAGTATGTCTGATCCTTTAAACAGATTTCTATTTTGTAGACAGAAAATGTTTGTTTTTTGTTTTAAGGAGCTGATATGGAGGTAATTAAACTGAGAATGTACCTCCCACTCATCTCCCATTGTTTGCACTCTTCCTACTGTTTGTAAATCACTGCATTTCTAACGTACAAAAAACATCTCAAATTGTCTGCTTCAAACCCTGAGCCAATTGTCTGCTCTGTACATTTTTAACAATTAAAGTGATCCCAATCCACTGTTTTTCCCTTTGCTGTGAACTGAATTAAGATTAGTATTCTTACCAAGGTTTTGCATTAGGATTTCATGATATGCAATACTAAAATGACAAAACTGGGTGTTTGGTCTATAAACCTCCATCCAACCATTTTCCTAATTGTGGCCTAAAATGGGACTCTACCACCCTGGGAATTTCTTCAAATTTAGCTCAAATGTTCACCTGGATTCAAAGATGGACATGCAGATTAACTGCATCTGGACTGGAGGCATCCAACAGGGAGAATCATGTAAGTTTTTAGCTTTGGCTCATCAGTATGTAAGCATCATTACTATTGTAACTCACAACTACTTCATATATAGTGCAGTACAGTATCTGGGCCCCACCTACCACTTTAAATTAAACTGAATTTCCCCCTTCCTGTTTGAGAATCTGCCCTTTCACATGGTGGTAGTGAGGATTGGAGTATCATTGATAAATGACCATGCCTTTGGATTTGAATTATTCAAGTCATTTCACCTCTAAAAGAATGACAAATATGTGTGTAACACGTGACTGAACAAAGGTTTGATCCCCAGACAAATGTTATTGTTGAAACCAAAGTCTTAAAAAAATTCTACAGAGTCCATATGTGGTCCCTTAAATTAGCAAGTTACCTGGATGATAACCAATTATCAATTTAGGAGATCATGACTAATCAGCAAATACAGTATGTGTTTATGTGGCAGTATGTTAAGTAGTCTATTTTATTAGTTGTGTCGTACTAATATTGTTTCTTTACAGGAAATGAGATGGAGTGAATCTTGAAGTGCAAGGCCCAAAGCAAACAACCAACATCTCGAAGAAATGGTTGTCACGGGGCCGCCTCTACGCAGGGGCACGAGAGAGCAGCGCACCCCCCCCAAACAAATGTTTTGCCCCGTCAAATCAAAATTTTATAAGCTAAGAAAACACATTTTCATAGATTACCCATTAAAAATGGAGTTAAATGTTTACTGTTAGTTTAAAATTCCTACTAAAAAGCCCTCAGTAAATATCCAATCACTGTCACTAATGGATGTATTATTAGAGGCATTAAAGGCACCGTATCCAGTTCCTATAATACATTCATGGTGGATGTATTATAAGGGAAATCAGAGGCGGTTGCTAGGTGGTACAGAATCAGCTGACAATTGATGTTTTTTCTGCTGTTGTCAGTTTGCGTGTGTTGTCAGTTTGCGTGTGTCGTCATCGGTCATGACCCTCTAGGCGGAGCGCAGAGAGGCGTTGAAACGAAGTTGGAAAGCAGATTTAAACCAACGTTTGAATTGTTGCCTTCGGTTTGCCAGTACTAAGAAAAGTTAATTACCGAATAAAAGTTATTGACCGAAGACGCCTGGAAGCTAAAACAAGCTTTGGAGCTGCTTTTTTGACGAAACGCGAGTGAAGCTGGACAATACACCTGCAGCGTGAAGGTAACTAGCTAGCGCCTAGCGTTAGCATTTGCGTTAGCGGCGAGCGTTAGCATTAGCCTTCTCCTTTTGACCTGATTTCCATTCCAAGCATTTTTATCGAGTGGGTAAGAGTGTTTGTGTTTCCGTGACTGAGGTGTCCCTGAGGTGAGTTGTGGATCCCCAACGTGGACGGGTGAAAACACAACTAGCTCCTGATAGTCTGTTTAAATCCCTATCGTAATAGTTTACAGTCACTTTACCTACATGTTGCATTTCTTTGTAACTTTGTGTTCCATCCTGGTCACCTTAGTTAAGTTTATAGCGGTCTATCATGTCGTTGTCATCGGTTTGTGTCTATTTGTGGTCTTTGGCATTATTGCGTCTGTTCCCTGGCATATACACTGTCAGCATTAGCGTTAGCATTAGCGGCGAGCGCTAGCATCAGTTTTATCTCTAATACCTTTGAGACTTTTCACTTTCTGTTGTTTTTATTTGCGTGGGTTAAGGCGTGTTTGTGTTTCTGTGACTATAGCGTCCATGACATGAGTTGTGGGCACCTTACGGAGGTAAGGAAACTGTTCTGTAGTCTGTTTGTCTGCTTATCGTTGTATCTATTTGTGGTTTTATTGCATCATTTTGCGTCTTTAGTTGGTTATTTTACATCTATTTCTGGTCTACTTCTTTGTTTCTGTGTGGTTGTTCCCACTGCGTCTCTATAGTTTTGTGTCCATTCCTGATTATTTTACATGTTTTTGAGGTCATTTTTTGTTTCATCGTGGCAGTTAAGCATCTCATTGTGATTGTTTTCCATCTGAGGTTTTTTTGGCAGTTGTCTTTGTTTGTCTTTGTATATTTGTGGCAGTAATCTCTCCATAGCTATCTATCGACCCACAGTTGTATATTTGTAATGGGAAATTTGTTTGTGGTGTCTTAACACTTGATTGAGCTCAGTTATATGTAAAATTTTTGCCTGAAAACTAAATTTTAACTCTGTGCTCCTCCACAAGTTTGAGCCTCAAACATTTTGGTTACTTTGTTGTTGATTCTTAAAGATGTGATGCTTTTTGTTGTCATATGCGACAGTAAACAGATCATTTTCTGAAACACTCTTCTAATATTTGGAGAATGTTCCTGTTCAGCTGTAATTTTGAATATTTATCTGTGTTTTCATGGTTACACTGTTGATGAGGAATAGGTAGTAGTGTATTGATCATTTTCCTTTGTATGTTTCTCTTTGATTTCCCCAGGTGTCACCACTTCGTCCACAATCGCCAAGACGTGGTCCCTGATCAGAGAGACATTGTTGAGGATGAGGGAGACATCGTCCACAATCAGTGACATTGTCCATGATTGCAGAGACCTTGTCAAAGACGAGAGAGATGTTGTCCATGATCAGAGACATTGTCCCATGCTTTGCAGAGCTCTGCGCAAGAATCGGTAGAGACACTGTGGTTCCTCGATTTGACGGCATGACCGCGATCATGGAGATATTTGTCAATGATCACAGAGACACTGTCTATGATCTCAGAGACATCGTCCACGATCACAAAGACATTGTCCATGATCACAGAGACTTTGTCCATAATCTCAGAAACACTGTCCGCGATCACAGAGACGTAGTCCACGATCACAGAGAGTCTTCGTACAATGAAGAAGTTTTTTGAGACCAGGACAGAGACCTCCAGGTAATTCACAAACAGCTTTACATCAACTGTTCAACACAGAGCACTGACATTAAACTGTTTATGTTCAGTATTCAATACATCAGGAAAGTGTAATAATAAAAGTAATCTGCAATATAAATGTAATGTATAAGTAATTTGTTTTAATAGAAGTAATGTAAAAGTAATTAGCAATGTCAGATGTGAGATGTAATAGTAAGAGTAATCTGTTACTAGATGTAGTTTGCAACAGTAAAAGTTATTTGTAAATTTAGTAATACATAATGAGAATAGTAATATGTAAAGGGAAAAGTAATATGATAAAAGAGGTCACAATCAAAGTAATCTGTACTATAAAAGCAATTCCGAAGTAACAGTAATCCAAAATAGAAGTAAAAATGCCACAGTATAGTAAGGTGTCAAAAACCATCAAAAAATGCCATAGTACATTAAGGCTTCAAAACTAGTCAAAAAATGTGTAAGGCGTCAAAAAATGGCATGGTATAGCAAGGTGTCCAAAATGGTTAAAAAATGTCATATTATACTAAGGCATGTAAAACCATCAAATGTTGTGGTTCAACTGTAATGTTGAATATTCATCTGTGTTTTCATGGTTTAACTGTTGATGAGGAATAGGTAGTAGTGTATTGATCATTTTCCTTTGTATGTTTCTCTTTGATTTCCTCCAGGTGTCACCACTTCGTCCACAACATCATCCACAATCGCAGAGACATGGTCCATGATCGGAGAGACATTGTTGAGGATGAGGGAGACTTCGTCCACGATCAGAGACATTGTCTATGATCGCAGAGACCTTGTCAAAGATGAGAGAGACGTTGTCCGTGATCAGAGACATTGTCCATGCTTCGTAGAGACCTTGCGATAGAATCGGCGGAGACGGGGGTCACCGATTTGACGGCATTGCCCGCGATCAGGGACATTGTCGATGACCACAGAGACACACTGTCTATGATCTCAGAGACATCGTCCATGATCACAAAGACATAGTCCATGATCGCAGAGACATTGTCCATAATCTCAGAGACATTGTCCGCGATCACAGAGACGTAGTCCACGATGACAGAGATGTAGTCCAAGATCACAGAGTCTTTGTACAATGAAGAAGTTCTTTCAGACCAAGACAGAGGCCTCCAGGTAATTCACAAACAGCCTTACATCAACTGTCCAACACAGAACACTGTTTAGTAAGGCATCAAAATGGTCAAAAAATGTAATAGTATATTTAGGCGTCAAAAACTGTCATAGTATGGTAAGGCATCAAAAATGGTCAAAAAATGTCATAGTATCGTAAGGCGTCAAAAATGATCAAAAAATGTCACAGGATGGTAATGTGTCAAATACCATCAAATTATGTCATGATATAGTAAGGTGTCAAAAACCATCATGTCATCAAAATATGTCCTAGTATATTAAGGCATCAAAAACCAGGTTCAGGTGTAATGTTGAATATTTATTTGTGTTTTCATGGTTAAACTGTTGATGAAGAATAGGTAGTAGTGTATTGATCATTTTCCCTTGTATGTTTCTCTTTGATTTCCTCCAGGTGTCACCACTTCGTCCACAACATCATCCACAATCGCAGAGACATGGTCCATGATCGGAGAGACATTGTTGAGGATGAGGGAGACTTCGTCCACGATCAGAGACATTGTCTATGATCGCAGAGACCTTGTCAAAGATGAGAGAGACGTTGTCCGTGATCAGAGACATTGTCCATGCTTCGTAGAGACCTTGCGATAGAATCGGCGGAGACGGGGGTCACCGATTTGACGGCATTGCCCGCGATCAGGGACATTGTCGATGACCACAGAGACACCATCTATGATCTCAGAGACATCGTCCACGATCACAAAGACATAGTCAATGATCGCAGAGACATTGTCCATAATCTCAGAGACATTGTCCGCGATCACAGAGACGTAGTCCACGATGACAGAGATGTAGTCCAAGATCACAGAGAGTCTTCGTACAATGGAGATGTTCTTTTAGACCAAGACAGAGGCCTCCAGGTAATTCACAAACAGCTTTACATCAACTGTCCAACACAGAGCACTGTTTAGTAAGGCATCAAAAACAGCCAAAAGTGTCATAAGGGGTCAAAGAAGGCCAAAAAATGTCATAGTATAGGGAGGCATCCAAAACCATCAAAAAATGTGATAGTATAGTAGGGCATCAAAACAGCCAAAAAATTGATAGTATAGTAAGGCATCAAAAATCATTAAAAAATGTCATAGTATAGTAAGACATCAAAAACCATTAAAAATGTCATAGTAAGGCATCAAAAACCATCAAAAAATGTCATCATAAGGGATCCCAGAAGACCAAAAAATGTCATAGTATAGCGAGGTGTCAAAAATCCATCAAAAATGTAGTATAGTGTCAAAAGTGTCATAGTATCATAAGGCATGAAAAATGGTCAAAAAATGTCATAGTATAGAATGGGGTCAAAAATGGTCAAAAAATGCCATAGTATAGTACGGGGTCAAAAACCACCAAAACATACCAAAGTATAGTAAGGGGTCAAAAACCACCTAAAAATGTCATAGCATAGTAAGGCATGAAAAATGGTCAAAAAATGTCATAGAATATTGTGGGGTCAAAAATGGTCAAAAAATGTCATAGTATAGTAAAGGGTCAAAAACCACCAAAACATGTCAAAATATAGTAAGGCATGAAAAATGGTCAAAAATGTCATAGTATAGTAAAGGGTCAAAACTGGTCAAAAAATGTCATAGTATAGTATAGCGTCAAAAACCACCAAAACATGTCATAGTATAGTAAAGGGTCAAAAATGGTCAAAAAATGTCATAGTATAGTAAGGAGTCAAAAACCACCAAAAATGTCATAGTATAGTAAGGCATGAAAAATGGTCAGAAAATGACATAGTATAGTAAGGAGTCAAAAATCACCAAAACATGTCAAAATATAGTAAGGCATGAAAAATTGTCAAAAAATGTCATAGTATAGTATAGCGTCAAAAATAATCAAAAAATGTCATAGTATATTAAGGCATGAAAAATGGTCAGAAAATGTCATAGTATAATAAGGTGTCAAAATGGTCAAAAATGTCATAGTATAGTAAAGGGTCAAAACTGGTCAAAAAATGTCATAGTATAGTATAGCGTCAAAAACCACCAAAACATGTCATAGTATAGTAAAGGGTCAAAAATGGTCAAAAAATGTCATAGTATAGTAAGGAGTCAAAAACCACCAAAACATGTCAAAATATAGTAAGGCATGAAAAATTGTCAAAAAATGTCATAGTATAGCGTCAAAAATAATCAAAAAATATCATAGTATAGTAAGGCATGAAAAATGGTCAAAAAATGTCATAGTATAGTACAGGGTCAAAAACCACCAAAAATGTCATAGTATAGTAAGGCATGAAAAATGGTCAGAAAATGTGACAGAATAGTGTGGTGTCAAAAATGGTCAAAAAATGTCATAGTATAGTACAGGGTCAAAAACCACCAAAACATGTCAAAATATAGTAAGGCATGAAAAATGGTCAAAAAATGTCATAGTATAGTAAAGGGTCAAAACTGGTCAAAAAATGTCATAGTATAGTAAGGAGTCAAAAACCACCAAAAATGTCATAGTATAGTAAGGCATGAAAAATGGTCAGAAAATGTTATAGAATAGTGTGGTGTCAAAAATGGTCAAAAAATGTCATAGTATAATAAGGTGTCAAAATGGTCAAAAAT
This sequence comes from Lates calcarifer, assembly GCF_001640805.2. NCBI lineage: Eukaryota > Metazoa > Chordata > Actinopteri > Centropomidae > Lates > Lates calcarifer. The sequence goes on along the minus strand of NC_066848.1, from coordinate 4,825,406 downwards.
GTCATAGTATAGTAAAGGGTCAAAACTGGTCAAAAAATGTCATAGTATAGTATAGCGTCAAAAATAATCAAAAAATATCATAGTATAGTAAGGCATGAAAAATGGTCAGAAAATGTCATAGTATAGTACAGGGTCAAAAACCACCAAAAATGTCATAGTAAAGTATAGCGTCAAAAACCACCAAAACATGTCAAAGTATAGTAAAGGGTCAAAAATGGTCAAAAAATGTCATAGTATAGTAAGGAGTCAAAAACCACCAAAAATGTCATAGTATAGTAAGGCATGAAAAATGGTCAGAAAATGTCATAGTATAATAAGGTGTCAAAATGGTCAAAAATGTCATAGTAAAGGGTCAAAACTGGTCAAAGAATGTCATAGTATAGTATAGCGTCAAAAACCACCAAAACATGTCATAGTATAGTAAAGGGTCAAAAATGGTCAAAAAATGTCATAGTATAGTAAGGAGTCAAAAACCACCAAAAATGTCATAGTATAGTAAGGCATGAAAAATGGTCAGAAAATGACATAGTATAGTAAGGCATGAAAAATTGTCAAAAAATGTCATAGTATAGTAAGGAGTCAAAAACCACCAAAACATGTCAAAATATAGTAAGGCATGAAAAATGGTCAAGTAAGTAAAGGTAAAAATGGTCAAAAATGTCATAGTATAGTAAAGGG